>NW_016804690.1:7444804-7457273 GCF_001698545.2 Rhinopithecus bieti
TTCCCATCAGGATGATGTTGGCCTCATAAAATGAGTTAGGGAGGATTCCCTCTTTTTCTATTGATTGGAATAGTTTCAGAAGGAATGGTACCAGCTCCTCCTTGTACCTCTGGTAGAATTCAGCTGTGAATCCATCTGGTCCTGGACTTTTTTTTGGTTGGTAGACTATTAATTATTACCTCAATTTCTGAGCCTGTTATTGGTCTATTCAGATTTTCAACTTCTTCCTGGTTTATTCTTGGGAGGGTGTCCAGGAATTTATCCATTTCTTCTAGATTTTCTAGTTGATTTGCGTAGAGGTGTTTATAGTATTCTCTGATGGTAGTTTGTATTTCTGTGGGATCAGTGGTGATATCACCTTTAAGATTTTTTATTGCATCTATTTGATTCTTCTCTCTTTTTTTCTTTATTAGTTTTGCTAGTGGTCTATCAATTTTGTTGATCTTTTCAAAAAACCAGCTCCTGGATTCATTGATTTTTTAAGGGTTTTTTGTGTCTCTATCTCTTTCAGTTCTGCCTTGGTGCAGATCTTTTTAAAATTCATTGTGCTATGAAGGAGCAGGTCCATCAAGAGCTCAAATTGTTAAATTCAATGTGCAATTCCTAAGTCTCATCTTACTTGACTTATCAGTGGCATCTGACATCGTTGGTCAGTCTGACATTCTTTGCCTCCTACTTCACTGGTCACTCCTTTGCAATCTTCTTTACTAGTTCTTCTCTACTTCTCAGACCTGTTAAATTTGATATGTCTCAGAGTTCAATTCTTAAACCTCTTCTCTTTCCTATCTTCACCCACTCCACTAGAGAGGTGGCCATGGTGATCTTCTCCATTCCACCCCTCTTTACACACCAGCTATGAGCTCCAGAACAACATGTTCAACAGCCTCCTTGACATCTTCACTTGGGTTGCTGGTGGACGCTTTAAATACCAGGTGTGCTCCTGTCTTAGGGCCTTTGCTACCTGGAAGATTTGCTCAACTTTATTTTGTATTTATTCTGTTCAACTTTTTTGTTTCTCTGATATTTACAGAAGTTCTTTTTCCTGTCTTTGGAAAGCACCCTGTTTTTGTGGTTTAATATTTTCCCTTATTTTTCTGAAGATTTTCCTTTAATTTTTTAATTTTTTTTTTGAGACAGTCTCACAGTGGCACAATCTCAGCTTACTATAACCTCTGCCTCCTGGCTTCAAGTGATTCTCCTGCCTCAGCCTCATGAGTAACTGGGAGTACAGGCATGTGCGACCACACCTGGCTAATTTTTGTATTTTTAGGAGAGACAGGGTTTCACCATGTTGACCAGGCTAGTCTTGAGCCCTGACCTCAAGTGGTCCACTTGCCTTGGCCTCCCAAAGTACTGGGATTACAGGCATGAGCCACCGCACCCTGCCCTTTCTGAAGATACTAATAGGGTTTTAAAAATGTTTTCATCTGCTTCACAGTTTTTCTCAAATGCCTGCATTGCCTTTCTTCTCTGCAGTTTCCTTGCTATTAGTCTCTGTTTTTCTTGGTAGAAATTTTCCTCATATGTCAGGTGATTCTGAACTGTCCATTTGTGTCTCAGATTCAGCCACTAGCAAGACCATGAAGAGCCTCACTCGTGTTTTTGTGAGACTTGTTGACTGATGTGCCCTACTATAGATGACTCGGTAAGAACCAGGCCATTTCACAGAAGGACCTTCGATAACAGGATCTTCTCTTAAATATGTCTTTTTTCTTGGATTTCTCATAGTCCTCAGTCTCCTTCCCTCAAGGGTGTAGTGCTGCATTTTGGTCACCAAGCAAAAAGGAGGTGGGGGGGTCTCAATGTTCACCAGGTTTTCACTTAATGACCTATTTTTAGTAAGGACTTTCATCCTTGCCTTGCAGACCTTTGCTCCAGAATGCAGGTGCCTCTGGGTGGGACTCTCCAGAGGATGGCACTCACTTCTTCTGCTGGGTTTGGGGAGGAACTGTTTCCTGGCTGGGGGAAGGGATCCAGGTGGGCTAATTTCTCTTTATACAAATTTTCAATGAATATTTTTTTTCCATCCCCATGCTACATGCCTGCCTCCTTGAGTTACTTGTCTCCAATTCCCAAGGCTGGGTTCTGAGGTAAAATTAGTCTATTTCCTAACTTTCCTTATGACAGGCTCAAGTTTCAGATTTCTTGGGTCTGCTAAGTCCATGGCCACTTCTCCATCTATTTTCCAGTTTCTAAAATACTGATTCCCATTTCTTCCTGAACCTTCTTTCTCACTTTCTTTGTCTTTGAAGATTTATGCCTTTTTTTCTTTCTTCATTGTCACTTTAGTATAGTTTCAGAAGGAGGCTGACATAAACAGGTGTGCTTATATAATAGATCTTCTTTTATGACACATTTGACTTGGAAAACATAAGAACTAAATCTGCTAAGTAATATGCATCATCCTTCTGGGTAATGCTGTTTTTTGTCAAATGCAAACTGTGATGTGAAATAACAAGATTGGCTTTCTGATGTGGTTCATAATCTACCTCCAAAGGCAATTTAAAAAAATCAGTGTCGAAATGTTTTGAGCAATAGCTGCCTGCTTAGGATAAGTGTCTAATCTCCAAGGGGACTGCTTCGTAGGGGACAACAATCCTTTAGATATTTTAATTCTGGTTTTGTATAAAAGTCCATTTTTTACTTTGTTGGATCATACTCGAAAATTGCCCTTTCACTATTTCCCTTGTGTGTGTTTTGTCAGTGAAATCATTAATTCCACCAGGGAACTTCGTGACTCTCCAAGAGTGGTTGTCGGACTACCTCTATCAAAACCACCTGGGAAAGTTGTAAAAATGAACTTTCTTGAGTCTCAAACTAAGCTGACCGCATCTGGATATCTGAAAGACTGTGGCCTGGAATTAGATTTTTCACAAGTGTCTCAGGTGATTTTTATGAATAGTAAAGTCTGAGACCCACCACTTTAGCATTTTCTGTGATTTGTAGTAATCACTGACATTCGTGGGGCCAGGAACAAGGGTACAGATGGAAGCTCACATCCCATATATCTAAATATTTAAAAGTTAAAAATCAACCTGAAAATTATTAAAAATATTACATTTCATTCTCCTACCTTCACAGGTATTCCTTTATAATGGTACGGAGGGGCAATTTCAAATGTGGCATTCTCAGGCTCAGTCCCTTGAAGTTCCAACTGGAACATGGAGAGAGCTGACCCCAGCCCCTGGCGCCCAGCCTGTAGCCTCACCCGTTTCTCTTGTCATCCCAGCTCAGACTCTCACTGTGAATGACCTGAGGAGCACACATATGAACACTGCAGCCCTGACTTCTAAGCCTAGCTCTTCCACGAAGGGCACTCCTTTAGTCCAGCGATGCATACATCAGTGGTACAATTTTCCCTCAAAAAGTCAGACCCTAGGAAGAGGCCTGTGTAGGTCCTGAAAGTGGACACAAGACCATCTGAGCAGAGAATTCTGGGGTCTACTATGCCTGGAACATGGTCTAGAGGGAAGGTATGGACTCCAGGTGGCCTCATAACTCCTGGCCTGGGGTGGGGTGTGGCCAGATGAAAGCTGGAGGAGAAACCTTTTACCTAAATCTAAGGGTGGCATTGCTCTTCCATGCCTGGTGCAATATGTGATGATACTAAGCGTTTAATCAGACACAGTAAAAACGAGACACAATCCAGTTTGCTTTATCCTGCTAAATGATTTTTAGGGCACTGCATTTGTGATCTTCAGTGAGGCACTGCTATTGTTTTAATCTCTAGAGAGAGAAGCACAGAAAGACCAGGCCTGGCCCCCTGCTCACTCAGGTGTGTCACCAAGAACATGCTGGCTCTTTGTCTTTTATTTCGCATGCCAAAACAGCCAGATAGTCCTAACTATCAAGAACCAGATTCCTGAGAAAGGCTCTGCATTACTTGAACCCATGTGAAAAAATTCTAACAGAATTTTGGAGAAGGTATTTGCAGAGAACATCTACAAATACTGATGTATGTGAATTGGTTTCAGAACACCCAGCCTCCATGAGAACTTCTATGCTTTTTCAGACTTAATTCAGCTTATTTACATTTCTGAAGCATACAAATTCCAGCCAGAGGAAGCATTAAGCAAGTCTTGCCTCCTGAGGTTAAAGAAGGATGAGAAAAGTTTGCATAGTGCAGGGATTTTAGCCATAGTGTCATAGGATCCTTGGGGTATTGCTTTGCCAGCCAGAAACCTCTGTGGCCAGTGGCGCCTTTGCCTGAGTTTTCACTCGGGCCTGCTAGGTTCATTCTGCCCACTTTGCTTAGCAGGCTGTACTCAGCTCACACCACCGGCCTGAATCTTATGCCTGCCAAGGGTCAGTTAGGCATTAAGTGGTGATGGGTGTGTGAGCAAGCAAGTGTAGGGTCCAGCCACTGCACACAACCAGGCATGCTGGCTGTGGCAGGGTACCAGCTCCCTGTGAGGATGTGGCTGGACCTGGTATGCTGCAAGCAGCTACAATGGCTGGCACTGGAGAATGTGGTGGAACCTGGAAGATTGGAGACACTAGGAACTTCAGAGACCCAAAGAGGGAGTCACAGCCTTGGCTTGGGGAGCTGTTAGGTCTGGGCTCTGCAAAGGGCCACAGTTCTTCTCTCCTTTTCTCTTTTCTCCTTCTTGCTGCCCACAGCTCTTTTAGCCCCACCATTTGGCAGGTCCCGAGTTCTTGTCCTATGTTCAGGAAGAATGAGGTACCTGGACAAGTGGAGGATGAGCAAGGCAAAGAGGAGCTCAATTCAGTGACAGAACAACTTAGAGGAGACCTACACTGGGTAGCTCCTCTCTGCAGGCAGGGTATCCCAATGTCTGCTCATCTCTCAGCAGAGAGGAGACCCTGGAATGGGTGGTTCCTCTCCATAGCTGTTTGAACCAGCATCTGCTCAGCTCTCAGCAGAGAGGAGACTGTGAAGTGGGTAGTTCCTCTCTGCAGGCGGGTCTGGTTGTCTCCTGGAGTCTGGCTGAGTCTGGGGGTTTTATGGACTTCAGATGGAAGGAGGTTTGATTGGTTTGTGGGCAACCATGGGCAGGCCCAGAAAGAGCACCATAAATTCCCATTTTGTCTGGTCAGCTCAGTCCCCAGGCTTCAGGCAGTCCCTGGGTTGAAGGTGGGGCTTCACTGGGGAGCCCCTTTCTACACAGGACCTACCTGTCTGCCTCCTGCCATCATCCACAGTGCCCAGGCTATTTGTGTTGAGGGGTGCCTGCAGGCCAGTGTTAAGCTGCTCTTAGCTCCCGCTCAGCCTCCCTCCCCATGCTCATTGACACACAAAGTCCAGAGGGGCCAAGGCGGCAGGGAGCTGGCATGTCAGCACTGCTCTGAGCATGTACGCACCCAGCCAGTTGCACCCAGGCTCAGTCTCAACTTTGGTCTGAGATCAGAGTGGGCACCAGGAGCAGGGAGCAGGCACTTCGGAGCCTGCAGAGGGAGTGGGGCTTCCCAGATCCCTGAGAGTGCAGAGATGCCAGGCCTACACCTGTCACTGGTAGTCTGCAGGTGTGCCTGGAAGTGTGGGGCTTTTGCCTGCTCCAGGCTCGCAAGAGAAGGCAAGGTGGCTCATGCCTGCAATCTCAGCACTGTGAGAGGCCAAGGTGGGTGGATCACCTGAGGTCGGGAGTTCGAGACCAGCCTGACCGACATGGAGAAACCCCATCTCTACCAAAAATACAAAAAATTAACCAGACGTGGTGGTGCATGCCTGCAATCCCAGCTACTTGGGAGGCTGAGGCAGGAGAATTGCTTGAACCCAGGAGATGGATGTCTCCTCCATCCCCGCTGCACATCTGCCTGGCTTTCTCTCCACTGTAACTCTCAATGTTGTCACTACAAGGCTTAATGTTTATTTAGCACCTACTGGTGTCAAGTACTGTATTAGATTGCTAGGGCTATCCTAACCCAGTCTCACCCTGGGATGCCTGGGTCTGGAGCTGCGGCTGAGTGGCTGCAGCTGTGCCTGGGGAGCATGAGACTCCTGCCCTGCCAACTCAGAAGCCAGTGGGGCTTCTGCCTGTTCCAGCTCCTGCAGACTCTGTCGAGCACTCAGCCCCAGCCATGCCTCCCCGACTGCCGCCTATGCCATGGCAGCGGCCACTCTAGACAGGCCACTGCAGCAAATAGGTTACATTGCTTCAAAGTGAGAATAGACAAAACTTTTCCTGGTGGTGGCTTGGAGGCGACCTGGTCAATAGCCCCAGGACCATATCTTGTGTCTCTGGCTCCTATAGACTCCCTGGGTGATGGCACAGTCAGAGGGAAAAGAAAGACCCTCTGTTATTTTCTAACTCAACTCACAGGAGGAGGCTGCCGTTGACTGGGAGTTCACTTCAGACTTGAATTTTATCTCAGTTTTCCCACGCATTTCTCCAGGCACAAGTTTAGGCAAAGTATGGGTGAGGAAAGGGGAGCAAACAAACAAAGAACTAAAACAAACAAAAAGTATGCGTAGCAGGACAGCATGGCTCTAGGGCCTCTACACTGAAGGATCTGTGCACTGTGTCCAGATGATTGTGCAATTGTTCTGAGGCCAAGCAATAAATGTTTGGGCTTTATTGCAGAAGGAACATGGAATTATTACTCAGGGTTTTGCAGTTTGAGTGACCAAGATTCAAATCCTGAGTCTTTGTCTCACTCCCCAAATGCTTTTGGGAAAGATACCTAAACTCTCAAAGCTTCTATTTCCTTTCCTGCAAAATGCCAAATATAACACCTTATGGCAGGGTTGTTGAATACCGAACAAGATAATAAATGAGCTCCAAAAGAGCAAGAGGTTTTTCCTGTTTGTTTACTACTTGTAATCCCAGCACTTAGAACGGTGACTGCTACATAGCAAGTGTTCAATAAAAATGTATCTAAAATAACTGCAGTCATTGGCATATGAGACCTATTAAAAAAATAAATTCTCTTTAACTGAATTTTATTTAAAGCTTTATGATGGTAGTACTGTTTTGTGTTTCTATAACCCTCATAGATCAGAACTTTGAATACGTTGAGAGAGTTCAGTCATTCTTGTTGATTGCAAATAACGACATCAAGATTTAATATAATTGAAACTCCAATTGTATGATAACACAGCATGATTTTCATTTGGGCCATGATTCTTGTCTCAGATATCACATATAGCTTTTTGAACAATTTCATCAGTATTATCTATTATTTGTATGTTATAAGAATGAAAGATGGTGAATTAGATTACCATTTGCTTCATGATGTGATAGAAAGAGCACAGGATTTAGTTTCTGATGATTAGATCCCTCATGGTGTCCATGTAACATTAAGCAGTCACTTAAACTTTCTGAGTCTCATTATTTTAAATGTGTAAAATGGGAATGAAAACATTTATATAGCTCCAGAACGAATGCGGAGAAAAGATGAAATAGCTGAGGTGTAAGTAAGTACTTTTATGCCTGTTCTGTTGGGCAGGACTGGAGTGGAGAGTGGATGAAGGCCATCATGCTCTTCAATTGTGAGTGGGGGAGCCAGCATGGAGGACCCTTTTGACAGTGAAATTTGGTGACATGTGTTGAGAAGTGACTTTGGTGAACAGACCATTCGGGCAGTTGTCAAAAAGAGAGGCAAGACGTGGATCAGAGGCAAGAAAGCAAATTACCAGTGAAAAGCTACCGATACAACCGTAAATACAGGATAGACTTTTCTGTGCATGGAGGGCTGGGACTCCAAGGTGGCGTTCAGTTCCTGTGCAGGTGACCTCGCTCCATCCCCTCCGCACATCTGCCTGGCTTTCTCTCCACTGTAACTCTCAATGTTGTCACTATAAGGCTTAATGTTTATTTAGCACCTACTGGTGTCAGGTACTGTATTAGATTGCTAGGGCTATCCTAAACCAGTCTCACAGACTGGACGTCTTAATCAACAATTTTTTTTTTTAATTTTTTGAGATGGAATTTCACTCTTGTTGCCCAGGCTGGAGTGTAATGGCGTGATCTCGGCTCACTGCAACATCCATCTCCTGGGTTCAAGCGATTCTCCTGCCTAAGCCTCTCGAGTAGCTGGGATTACAGGCATGCGCCACCATGCCTGGCTAATTTTTTGTATTTTTAGTAGAGACGGGGTTTCTCCATATTGGTCAGGCTAGTCTCGAACTCCTGACCTCAGGTGATATGCCCACTTTGGCCTCCCAAAGTGCTGGGATTACAGGCATGAGCCACCTTGCCCAGCAAACACAAATATTTTTGTTGAGAATTTTAGAGGCTAGATGTCTGAGATCAAGGTATTGGCAGCACTGGTTTCTTCTGAGGCTTCTCTTCTCGGCTTGTATTAGGTTGGTGCAAAAGTAATTGCCGGTTTTGATGGCAAAACCGGCAATTACTTTTGCATCAGCCTAACAGGAGGTCATCTCCTCCCTGAGCCCTCACATTGCTTTCCCTCTGTGCTTGTCTGTGTCATAATCTCCTCATTTCATAGGAACATTAGTCATATAGGATTAGAGGCTACCCTAATGACCTCGTTTAACCCTATTTACCGCTTTATAGACTTTCTCTAAATTCAGGCACCTTCTGAGGAACCGGGGCTTAGAACTTCCTCATACGAATTTTGCGGAAGCACAACTTGGCCCATAACTGGGGCTTTACCCAGTGTCTCAGGATGGTCATTCTTTTTCTCATTTAAGAACTTTGGAAGTTGAGGAACACGGAGGATGAATTAGTTGCCAAAGGTCACACAGAATTTCTAAATGCTGAATTTAAATTCAGACCCCTTGGACTGCACTGCTTCATGCTGGTAAGCAACTTAGAGAGAGTCCCTAACAGCAGTGAAGGCACTGGCTGCATACACAGAACAGCAGTATATGTAAATAAAGACCCTTTAAGCTTCCTGTTGGGTTTTTCAAACAACTTCTCTGGTTTCTGTACCTGAGCTGAGCAGGATTAGAGTCCTGTGACTGATTAGATCTACTGGCAAATCTCTGACACACCTATAAATGTGATCTCTCTCTTAATCTCTTCCTCTCCTCCTTTCCCCTTCCCCAAATTTCCAATGCTCTTAGCAAAACAACCTGAAGTGTTTTTTTTTTTTTTTTTTTTATGGTGTTTCTGAGGAATGCATTTCCCCTCTCCTTATACAAACTTGTTTCTATTTCTGTTCTTCATTTCAAATGACATGAAACCTGCATTGCTCAAAATGTCTGTCTTCTGGTGTATAAGTTTGATAATTTATGCAGATTTACCATTTATATGTTGTACTTGGCAGGGCCAAAAATGCACAATGACCAAGGCCAGACTTGTAACACCCATTAGCCCTAATACTAACATTGATCAAATAAGAGAGTCAGTAAATGAATGTCAGTGAGTTGTAAAATACAGGATAGTGAAACAGTTCTCTCAGTCACCTTTTATAGACAGAAGCTGGCCATCAGAAGATATATAGGCCCAATAAATCAATGAGAAGGAATTCCAAAATGGATAAATCAATACTCACGCAGTCGGAGAATCCTACAGGTATATGAAAATGACCAACTGGGGCCTTTAAACCTTAGCCAGGAGGTTTAGCCAAGATAGTCTATAATGATAAATATCTCTGTGGAGGAAGCTTGTATTGTTTGTACTTTTTCTAAAACACCCTTCATACCATGGCGATATAAACTGACTTCTTTAAACTAAGGAACAGTTTCATAAGAGGTTCCAGTTGTAAATCCGTACAAGGAATCTCCAAGGAATTAGGGCATTTGCATAAATAGTTTCAGGTGTGACTAGTCTACATCATTAAGTTGGTTACCATTTGCATTTTACAGATGTGCAATCATGCAGTGGCTGTTAATGAGAGTGTATATTAATGCCTTCCTTCTGGAGCAGAATGTGACATATGTAAAAACACTAATTGCCATTCACTGGCTATTTGACTTCTAGGAGGCCAACCTAAAAAGGTCATGTGATGTTGATAAAGATGTTCGTTTCAGTGTTATTTATAACTATATTTAAAAAAAAAAAAACAGAACTAGCCTCCTAAATGTCCAATATTAGGAGTGTGTGTGAAATCACAATAATATGTTCACAAAAAGATATCAATAGGAAAACAGTAAACAGATATTATCAAGCGAATTTAATGGTACAAGAAAATGCTCATGATTTAAACTTAGATTTAAAAACGGGCTGCAAGACTGTATTCATATCCACAATGTAATTGTAATTATGTTTTCAAATGATAAAAATTGCAAGAGAATATACTCATTAAAATATGGTTTTGCATTGTCTTTCTTCACATTTTCTGAGTTTTCTATAGAGATAGGAATTAATTTTAATCAGAAAAGATCCTTATTTAGGAACTATTCTTTTCTGTTGATCTTAGTTCTACTTCAGAGAATCTATCTTAAAGATACACTCCAAAATATTTTTTAAAAAGTATTCACAACACGTTATTTATAAATGTGAAAAAATTGAAACTTCCTAAATGTTTAGAATTAGGTAGACTAAGAAACTAGGTTGATTCAGAAAATTATAATGTAGGTACATAATAACATATTAGGAAATCATTAAAATTATAATTCTGTGAACTTTTGACATATGAAAAATATATATTAATGTTAAGTAAAAAATTACAGTATAATATTGTATACGTGGTATAAATATCCAAAACAATAATGCCAAATGCTCCAAAATGCTAATTGTGGTTTAATCTTTGAATAAGACTATCAAATGTACATTTCTTTTTGTTATTATCTTATTTTTCAAATATTCTATTGCAAACATATTTAACATTTATAATTGGATCCTGGTAAGTAAACTTTATTTTGTCATTTAAAAAACGTTTTGTGGGGTATTGTCCCACTGCTGTATATTGTCTTTCTTACATAAATCACATTCATAATATTCTCTCTAAGATTTATTTTTTATTAAAATGTTACAAGAACTTAAGGATACTTGTGATGCAATCTCAGTGTATGCAGTCTGTGCTTCTAGATTTTGTAATGTTACCCAGGCTTTTGATGTTCCTCCTTTTCATGCTACAATACTTTTAGTGAATTGCCTTTTTAGTTTTCTTAGAAAACATTTTTTTCTCACTCATATTTAATCCATTTTTATAATACTTAGTTGACTTATACTTCCAATAGCAAGTATAATTTGTATAATTTATCTTTGGGAATAGCCACAACTGACCCTTGAAAGCACACGTTGTGGCTGGGAGGATCAGAAATGCTCAGGCACATTAGAGAGTAGCCCACTTACTTACAGTGATCATGCAGGGGACAACAATAACATGTTTATAGGCAAGTAAGGAAGCGCTAATTAATTTGGCTACTACAATGGAGTGTTCATTGAATGTTTAGCCCTCGTGCTAGATCCCATGGATGTAAAGGTTCATACATTGTTTAGTTAGGATTTGCAGTGGACAATTTTGGCCAAGCTGAAGCTCCTTAGTTCACTTACTCCAATGACTGAGCAATATATACTTAGCCTCCTCTGAGACTTTTATTTTTTATTTTATTTATTTATTTATTGAGATGGAGTCTCGTTATGTTGCCCAGGCTGGAGTTCAGTGGCACGATTTCTGCTCACTGTAACCTCCATCTCACGGGTTCAAGTGATTCTCCTTCCTCAGCCTCCCAAGTAGCTGGGACTACAGGCGTGTACCACCACGCCCGGCTAATTTTTTTTATTTTTAGTAGAGATGAGGTTTCACCATGTTGGCCAGGCTGGTCTCAAAATCCTGACCTCAGGTGATCCACCTGCCTCAGGCTCCCAAAGTGCTGGGATTACAGGTGTGAGCCACGACACCCGGCCCCCTCTGACTTTTAATAAGAATGAAATTGAGAACACATGAAGAGATGCTCAACCTCATTTGACATTAGGAAAATGCAAATTAAAACCCAATGAGATATTAAGATGTTGTAACCTTAATTAAAACCCAATGAGATATTAAGATCTTAAGATAGTTACAGAAAAAAAAAAAAAGTCCCTGACAATATCAAGCTCTGGTGAGGATATGTAACTACTAGAATCCTCATGCATTACTGGTAGGAATGCACAATGGTACTGCTGTTGTGGAAAATGGTTTGGCAATTTTATATAAAATGAAATATATACTTTCTATGTGTTTCAGCAATTCCACTCCTAGGTATATTACCAAGAGAAATAAAAACATTAAGTCAACATAAAAACCTGTCTTTGAATATTTGTAGTGACTTTATTCATAGCAGCCAAAAATCAACACAATTGTTCATCAACTGGTGAATGGATAAACAAATTGTAATATACTCATACAATACTATGTATATATAAAAAAACACTAATACACAAATCTCAAATAAATTTTGCTAAATGAAGAAAGTGAGGCTCAAATAGTAGGAGTTGACTTCTATGACATCTGGAAAAGGAAAAACTATAAGAACAGAAATCAGATCACTGGTTACCTGGGACTGATAGAGACTGATGAGAGAGAAAGGGAGGAAAGAAGGAGAGAGGTGGGGGGGACGGGGGGAGAGAGAGAGAGAGAGAGAGAGAGAGAGAGAGAGAGAGAGAGAGAGAGAGAG
>NW_016804690.1:7457568-7524208 GCF_001698545.2 Rhinopithecus bieti
AGAGAGAGAGAGAGAGAGAGAGAGAGAATTGCTATCTGAATTGCTATCTCATTAATCACAGCAATTTTTCTGCCTCAGCTTCATCCATAAATAAAGTGGTACTTAACACCAAACTCTCTTTCTTAAGAAGAGTTCTAAATGAGTCTCAAAGCAGCATGGGAAGCACACTAGCTTTATAACAGGGGAGGCTGAGGTACCTTTCAGTCAGGAAGTTAAAGCCAGTATGATATAGTATTAATCTCTTCCTTAAAGAAGAAATAGACAGACCTAGATATTAGATAGTGAATAACTAAGAAGGTTTTCAGTTGTGGGGCTCTTTGGAGACCTGCATCCGGTCAGTTAAATGTTGACTTTGGAAGGGCAAAAAGTTAGAGTTACTACCAGGCTGGTTGAAAACTCCATAGTTACTAACTAAAGAAATTTAATTTTGCCAGGTGAATTTTAGACATACATTGTTATTGCAGACACATAACTAATACTAGAATTTTAATTTTTCAAAATTAAAATATGAAATTATCAAAGTAATTCTGAATATTTTCTCATTGTTACAAAAACTCAGATATGCAGGAATCTGCTTTCCTTATTTCACCACACTAATTTAATCCTGTTTGCAGAGGCTACCACTGTTAACAGGTTACTGTGTATAATCCTAGATTAGCCCTGTGCATTTTCAAACATGTTTGTATGCATGTAAGTGTTTTGCATATTTAATATAAATGCACCTTTTAACTTATTTTTACATAAATATATACATTTGTACAAACATACACACGTACCTGTCTGTGTTGTTTCTTTCTTTTAACGTCAATGTTATTGAACTGGATGCATTGTTACTCAACATACTCAACATGAATATATTTCTGTCACTACATACATATTTCTCCTATTCTTTTTAACTACGTAAGTTTTATTTATGATACTGATGGTATTATAGTTTTGTGATGAATTTTATTTGAAAACTAATATACAAATATAAGAAAAATTCAAACTACAAAAAATATATATGGAAGTTAAGTCTAGTCTTCTTCTTACTCCAGACTCTAAATTGCCTTATACACTTCCATTATTAGTTCCCTATATTTCAAAGGCATTCTATGAATATATAATCCAGAAATATATAAACATACATACATACATATATAATACATATGATATGTTTTATATATAATGCATCTATGGTATACTTCCTTTTGTGTTAAAAGTATTTCTGTGTGTATATGCATATGTAGGTATATCATATGTGCACAAAATATATATAATCCTTTTGAAAATTGGAAGTATAAACCACACCCTTCCGAAATGTCATTCTTTCATTAGCATTGTATCTTGTGGCCAGGCATGGTGGCTTACCCCTGTAATCCCAGCATTTAGGGAGGCCGAGGCGTGTGGATCACGAGGTCAGGAGTTTGAGATCAGCCTGGCCAAGATGGTGAAACCCCCGTCTCTACTAAAAATAAAAATAAAATTAGCCGGGCTTGGTGGTGGGTGCCTGTAATCCCAGCTACTCAGAAGGCTGAGGCAGGAGAATTGCTTGAATCCATGAGGCGGACATTGCAGTGAGCCGAGATCACGCCACTGCACTCCAGCCTTGGCAACAGAATGAGTCTCCCTCTCAAAAAAAAAAAAAAAAAAAAAAAAATCTTGTAACTTTTCTTTTTGGCATACATGGATACATCTCATTCTTTCATACAAATGTATAATCTTTTCATATAGATATTCCAGTATGTATTCTACTACCTCCCAATTAATGGGCATATATAGTGTTTCCAGTCTTTTTCAATAAGTAACATTCCAGTGAATTTTCTTGAATTACTAGAGTTGGAATTCTTAAAGGTCCATTAAAACGTAATTTGAATAGATGCTGTCAATTTGCCCTCCCAAAAAAAAACCCCGACATTGCTTCCACTAACTGGTAATAAATAAACTTTGTCCATACATTTGCCATCACATACTGATTTTTGACAATTTAATGAGTGGAAGAAATGGTATTTGATGATTGTTTTATTTTTAATTATTTTCCTGACTCCTGGTGAAGTTGAGGATATTTTCATGTGACTAAGTTCTTTGCAGTTTTCTTTTCTGGAAGTTGTCTCTTCCTTTCCTTTTCAATTTAGTTTGTTTTTATTTATTCATCGGTGTTCTTTACATATTTCAAATATTATTACTCTTTATTCTGCATGATTGCAAGTGTTGTTTCAGCTTTTGGATTTGCTATAATTTATTTTAACATAGTTTTAAATTTTTGATTCTGTCAAATTTATCCATTTTTTTTCCTTCACAGTTACCTTTTCCTTTTTTATGTCTTATTTAAGAATGTCTCCCGCACATTTATTTTCTCTTTATTTGTAACACTTTTATTTTAATCTTTGGCTCTCTAATCAATCTGTAATATATTTTGTGAATTGTGTGAGGTAGCAATCTAACCTTTTATTTTAAAATGGGTAATCTTCCAACACAATTTGTTGCTGCACTTTTCTCCATTGGCCTGAGAGTCTACCATTATTACAAAAGGAATTTTCGTATATTTTATTTTTGAAATAAATGTGTTTTGAAATAGATTTGTTTCTGAATTCTTTCTACTGTTTCACTGATCTATTTTTTTCCTGAACCAACACCATGGCGATTGAACTATTAAGCCCTTTAAAAATATTCTGAAATTTGGTAGGAGAAGTTACTGTCCTTACCCCAAATAATTCTACTCTTTAAAAAATATTCATGGCTTTTATTTTTGGTATTTTTGTTTTGTATTTTTTGGTATTTTCTTTCTTTCAGGTTAATTTTATAATTAATCTATCAAATATCATTCCACAAATCATATTGAGATATTAATTGTGGTTGCCCGGAATTCAGTGAATAATTTTGAGAGTACTGTCAGCATTTAAATGCCGAATTACTCCATATAGTCATAGTTTTTAAGAGGATAGGCAAAGAATTTCCATGCTAATTGAAGAAAATATGCGATCGAGTTTATATTTGGAATCCTCTACTTTGAACTTCATCATTCAATAAAATTTCCAACACAGTTCTATAGGCGTTTTGCCTATACTATCCACTAAGAATGAATCAGTTTAAATGGAATTTTATTTTTAATTAGAAATGGTTCTAGAAACAAAAGGCATTTTCAACTAAAGGAGAGCCAAATCCGGTTGAAAAGGATTTACTTTTCCTTGTTACCTCAATGATTAACAAAATATCTGCACTACCAGTTTACTTGGAGTTAACTTTATACGTATATTTTTACCACCTTTGTATGGGAAAAACATAACAACTTAGACTTCACTTATTTTAGGTTTTGTGGTACTTCAACTTTAGCTGGACTGATGATTCACTTTTGTCCTACTTAAAAAGAAAGGTTTACTTAGCAAATTAATAGTATAAATAGGCAGTGAGCATGTTTAAGCCATTATGAACACTATTTTTAAGGGCTTTAGCAAATTAATTTTATGCAAATGGTGTTTCTAATGCTAGTGCTGCTAATCTGTTCATTAAAGCCAGAGGAAGCAAACCTTATTTTGGCAATTAGTTGAAGTTACTATATGTATTAAAAAGCACTAAACTGCATTTCTTTTAAAGTGCACAATACATTTAGACTTCACAAATTCAGACTTTTCTCCATTACGTAGTATGGAAATTACGAGCTTAGATGCTTGCCTTTGGTAGTAGTTACAGGGAAGTTGCATTGCTGAGAAACTACTACAATAAAATATCATAGGTGGTTTGAGTTCAGGAAAAATGTATCTACTAAACTCATACCTGTAATTGAAAGAGAAAAGCAACTCACCTGTCTGGAGACACATGGCTGCCCCTCTGACTGAGGGAAGCCAGGAAACTGCACGGGTTCATCTTTCAAAGGCAGAGAACAATTGCCTTTACTTAACAGGACAATGATGTGCCCTGATCTATTATCAAATGTCAGGCTGCTGTTGCATTTGACTTCTTTCCCTGCTCCAGAAACACCATGTTGTCTGATAGTGTTTGGAACGAGAGACATAGCAGGTGGCAACTATCGATGTGACCTTTCGGGTTATCTACAGAACACTGAGTGCATTTAAAGGAATAAAGTTGACATTTGTTGTTATGATCATTCATATTCTTGTCATCTGTCCATTGATCTAAGACACTGGTCACATCAATGTCTGGAAGCCCAGTGACAAATGTGACATCTGACTGATAGGCAAAAGCTCAAGTGAATTTTGCCATTTATTATTATAATTATTGTTGAGTCAATTTTCCTTCCCCCAATTATGGGGCCATAGGGTAGTGAGCTGTCAAAAGAAAAGATATGGCTACCTAATGTCACAGCAAGCTATAGGAGATATTTTGATGTAGACAAAAGTTGTCTTTCAGCATCCATGCCTTCCTCCTCCATTATTTCCTCTATAAAATCAGTTTTAAAATAATGAAAACTATCAGATTATTTTGGTGTGCATGTGAGTCTACATTGTCCTAGATGTTTTACGTGTCATATTGTTTTTATTCCCAGGTGTGTTAGTTATTTTTTGCTGTGTAACTAATTACTTCCAAAGGTAGCAGCTTTAAACAACAAACTTTTCTTAGCAATGAGATTCTGTGGTCAGGAATCAAGGCACTGCTTACTAGATACCTCTGGCCCAGGATTTTCCAGAAAGCTGCAATCAAGATACCAGCTCAGGTCTTTCACAAGGCTATACTGAAGGTAACAGCTGGGCTGCAGTCTTCTCAAGGCTCAGCTGGGAAAGGATCTGCTCCCAAGCTCACTCACATGAATGTTGGCAGGCCTCAGATCCTTACTGACTGTTCGCTGGATACATCAACTCCTTACCACACGGACCTCTCCACAGGGCAGCTCACAATGTGGCAGCTAGCTTCCCTTAGAATACGTGAACTTATTCCAGAGAGAATGCAAGAGAGTGAGAACCTGAGATGGAAGCCACAGCTTTTGGAAATTTATCTCAGAAGTGGCATCCCATATGGCTTTGGCAAGAAGTGAATCACTAGGTCCAGCTCACACTCAAGGGGGTGGAGTTACCCCAACGTTGAATACCAGGAGGCAGGAGTCAATTTGAGGCCATCTGAGAACTTCCGACTAGACTAGGACAAATGCAGGAGGTGTGTTTCACATTCTTTATGTGCTTTAGAGAAAAGGTAACTAACGTTTATGGAGTTACTTGTGTGAGAACATACAGCTAATCTTCTAGAACAAGGATTTGAATCAGATCAGGTCACTCTGATGCTTTTAATCACTGCAAAGAACTGCCACTCCAGATCAGGGCACATGACTGACCCTCACGTGTGCCAGAAAACGAATTCTGCTGTCTCAGGAAAGGCTAAAGTAAACACATTCCAGCAGCTAAGCCTTACTCCCAGGACCAATGCACTAGTTTTTAAATTAAACCTTCAGGGTCTGAGATAGCTGGCTTTGTTCAACTACTGGCTTTAACACTAAGCAGCTCTGTGATTTTAGTCATGCTTCTTAATGTCTCTGATTAAGATCAAAATAGATAACTTGTGTAAAGATACATAATATCCATATATTAATTAATAAATAAAATGTCAATTCATCTCTTATGTGTGATACATGATATATATTTATATATATATAAGTGTGTGTGTGTGTGTAATGCAGTATAATGTATAATTGATACTTAACTGGTTTCCTTTCTTTTCTGACCCCATCCAACTGTGGAAATTTAGCAGACAGAAATGTTAGCATTTTCTTTAAGCAAAGGAACTTTTCTTGAGTTACAAAAATCAGTATGGTAGTTATTATTGCCTACGCTTAAGGGTCAAACCTGTAAAGATATTTCACTCCTCACTGGGGGAATTTTAAATTTCTTTACCTAAATCCTTCACTCACAGTCAGGGACATGCGCTATGGCACCAGGCCGGGACAGTGGAAGACTCTGGCAAGATCAGCTGGATTATATATATAAGGGGTTGGTGCCTGTGGATGACAAAGGTGCTTTGGGTGGGACATTAACCTTAATTTCACTTTTGTATTCACCTCTCCCTCCCTGGTGCATATCTCTGAGTTGAACACCATGAATTGTATACTATTGCAGCTGAGACAGAAACACATGTTCTATCCACCCCGTACTCTGCCCCCTGTCTACCCTAGACTACAGTTATTCTGAATCCCATTTTTCTGATCCTTACTGAACCCATAATATCCAGTTCTCCATTGTGTAATGTTGCTCTTCCCAATGTTGTAAATCATTCCAAAGACCAGACCCGCAAAACACCAAAAGGGGAGGAAGTAAGTGGATGTAGAGGGCATTTTCTGTTTCCCCTCTGTATTTCTTTTGTAAACACAGACTTTTCTTGGAGATATTTTGTTACAGAAAAATCTCAAGCAAACTTTTGATAAAATGTATTTCGTTCTGTGGCTTATCTAAAAATGAGAATGTTGTTGGTGTTGGATGGTTTCACACACTGAAGTGTTAAGATATTAAGCTGCAATGTATCCTTGGGCAGCTTACGATCATTGATTTTTTCTTAAGCTGATTTTTCAAGAAGAATGGTGGTCGGCCCCATTGCCCCTACAGACTTATGGACAAAGACACCATGTGCATTTAAAAATTGGACTTGAGTTCTAAATCATGTCTTCTTCAAACTGTCATAAATGCGACATTAATTAACTTATATTAACTAGTATATATAAAGCAGGCAATATATGTGAAAAGCATTGGGCTAAATATTTTCATCTCTATTATTTAATACTTATATCAACCCTATACATTATTACTATCACTGCCGTTTTTTAGATTCAGGGGATAAGCTTAAGGAGATTAAATGATTTGCCCGAGATTATACAGATAGTACTTTGCAGAGCTAAGACTGGAACTTATTTTTCTGATTCTACATAAAAAGCTCCTTCTGTTGCACATCAAACATTGATAGGAATGTGTGGCCACATTTTTAAATAAGTTTGCCATGAATTGCATAGGATAAATATATTTCTGATGGCATCGATTCTTCATATTTCAAAAAAGCACTTTTGAGGGTCTTACTGTTTTGCGGACGAGCAACAGGAACTTCTACTTTAAATTTCAAATTCTCTGCCAATTTCCTCACCCAAATTGCTTGCCATTAGAATCACAAGATTAGCATTCAAGGATGAGGTGTTCTCTAGGACTGAAAGCAGTCATGGCTGAAAAAAGAAAACATAGCCAGCTCTCCACTAAGATAATAGGGGACAGGAATAGTGTGCATAATTGGATCTGTACTAAACTTTGATATTGTATTTTAGCCATTAATGTTAGGCTTTTTCTCAAATCATTCTGTTTCTAAATTTCACTAAGAAGAAGCAAAATTAAATATTGTTATGTTAGAATTAGGTTCAGCTATGGTAAGCAATACTCCTCAAGTGGTGAATAAAACAGCTAATTTCTCTGTCATATGAAAACAAGCTGGAGATAGTTGGCTCCAGAATGAGATGGCAGCTTAAAGTCATCAGGACCCAGCCTTCTTTTATTTTTTTTAAGCTTTCATATTTTAGTTTTATTTTATTTTTTAGATAAGGTCTCACTCTGTGCCCAGGCTGGAGTGCAGTGACGTGATCTCAGCTCATTGCAATCTCCGCCTCCCAGGTTCAAGCGATTCTCTTGCCTCAGCTTCCCGAGTAGCTGGGATTACAGGTGCACACCACCACACCTGGCTAATTTTTGTATTTTTAGTAGAGACGAGATTTCACCATGTTGGCCACCAGCCTTCTTTTAGATACTGCATTGCAGCATTTCCAGGCCCTGGTCTTTGTGCTCCTGTCCAAGATGGCTGTGACCAACAGCCATCACAGACACATTTCAAACTGCAGAATGGCAGAAGAAGGGAACAGGATTTTATCCTCCTTCTAAAGAGAATTCCTGGAAGTCTCACGTAATACTGTCACTTACATCATGGTGAGCAGAATTCTTTTCTTGGGAAGCTGAAAAACAGTTTTAAGTGAATATGTCAATGCATTTGACTGAAAATAAAGGTTTTGTTAATTTGAGGGAGAAGTTGAGGATATATCATTGGTGGCAATAAGGAAAATCGACCTCAGTTATGCAGCTACTTTTAATTTTAAAGGTATACAAAATCATAATGTCTGGTGAAGTGGTCAAAAAGTTGGTGATCAGAAGAGGTTTGAAAGGTGACGTATGTATCAATTCATGAATGAATGAAAGTAGAATTTCCACTGTACACATTTAATAATGGTCACTATTGGGAAGTGTGAAGTTCAATTAAAAAAAAATAGGAACAGCAGTGTATGGCCCAACCGACGATCCAACTGACTTTGACTGTGGCAATAAGGGATATTTATAAGAGAGGGGAATCATCTCCCTGATAAAAAGCTGAAAAGTCTGTGTCCCCAAACATTTTAGTTTTGAGTACTAGCCTACATGGCCTGAGCACACATGAGTTTATTGAAGCTAGGTTTCAACTGTTAAAAATAAATATGGAGGCCATCAGTTAGATACACCTTAAGACCAACCACTCATAACCACATAGCCAAAACTTAAGTCATCCTGATTTCCCTGAAATGCCATCCCTAATCATGGACATGAATATGAGCTTTAGGTCCTTGTCACCATGATTCAGTGAAATTAAACCAATCAGCTATGGACAAATCAGCTTAAACAGCTCTGTTTGTCTTAAAAAGAACGATAATGTATAACAGCCAATCAATCACAAAGGTCAGAATACTTCCTCCTTTATGCTTTAAAAACTGGTGGCTCATGCCTCTAATCCCAGCACTTTGGGAGGCCAAGGCAGGCAGATTCTGAGATCAGGAGCTCAAGATCAGCCTGGTCAACATAGTGAAACCCCATCACTCCTAAAAATACAAAAAATTAGCCGGGCAAGGTAGTGGGCACCTGTAATCCCAGCTACTCAGGAGGCTGAGGCAGGAGAATCACTTGAACCTGGGAGACAGAGGTTGCAGTGAGCAAAGACTGCACCACTACACTCCAGCCTGGATGACAGTGCGAGACTCCGTCTCAAAACAATAACAACAACAGAAACTGCTGTCACTGCTGTAAGGCCAGCCTCTTCCCACTTGGTTTGAACTCTCCCAGGCCACAGTCTGTACTTTCTCTTATTGTATGACAATAAGCTTTCAATTTTTTTTCTAACTTGATCTGATTGTATTTTTGACAGAAACTATTCAATCTTCTGTCTATTTCTTGATGTAATGAAAAATGTATTACCCACAATATAAATTAATATTGGCTTCATTTGTCCAAAATTTATCTCTGTCAAGCTTCAAGTGTCTCACCTAGTGTTCTAGGATGTGAACAATATTTGGCCCATTTTACTTAGTTCGTGAAGAAAAAGTCACGTAGGGCCCCACCCTGATATTCCACCAATTACTAGTTGATCCTAGAATTCCCTTTCCAAAAGAAATATCCTTCTATTATTTTTTAAAAATGCCCTCATATCACTCATGCCAGTATTCTTTGTTTCATTCGCAATGTTTCTTTCCTGCTCCTGACAACACTTTTTTTTTTCTCACTGACAATGCCTTGACTACCCTAGAAACTAGTGGTAATAGCATAACTAGTTGTACATAGTCATTGAAGACTTAGCACTTACTAATTTTTCTTGTGTGGCCTCAGCAGTAACTATGTGGCATTTTATCTTCCTGGGCTTTGGTTAACCTAACGGTGAAATGAATGAAATTGGGCTAGATGGTTTCTGAGATCCCTTCCAGCCCAGGAAAGGTCAATGACCCTGTGACCCTACTGGTGTATGAGCTCACAAAAATGTTTCAGAAAGTCACATTCTTTTAAACACATAGCAGTGAGAGATATGCTTACTTCTAAAAATGACACAAAGGCTCCACCTGCCCTCTGCTAACTGCTAATGGCAACTCGATTGTCTAGTCTACATTCTCCACACTACTCAAGAGTGAAAAGAAATTACTCCATGACTTGACTTAACATATAGTCAATTCTCAATTAGCTAAACCATGAAGGTATAATGGCATGGACAGAGATTACAATTAATTAAAAATCACTCATATTTGGTTTTGGCACTGCTACATTTTCTGTGGAACACTGATTTCTGAATAATTATATATTCCTCTGTCTAAAAAATTACTCTTCTGTATTTTCTGATGATTCACATTGCATTACATTGCTCCATAGTTCAAGCTAGAGGAAACCAGCCAAAAAGAGTGGTGGGTAATCCACAAACAGATAATTGAAAATGTGATTTTATCTACCATCTTTCATTAAAAAGAACTTGAAGCAGTTTACAAAACTACATATGACACCATGTAATTGAGAATTTATCATATTCTGTTAAATCGAAACCTCATGTTGGGGCAACTGAAACATTCAATTAGGTGAATTTGTCTTTGGGAAGTTTGCAACTAGTCAAGATAGACTCTTAGTATGCATAAAACTTTTACAAATAAGGATAATAACAGCTCCCCTGCTGTATCAATAAATCACCACAGTTCCTATGCGAGAGACTGACAGCAGCTGTCAGAACACAGTTTCTTTGAAATGCTTTATAAATACCATCTAAAGAGCCAGATTGTTCTTTAACAGCCTTGTTATCCTAATGAAATCACTCTGCTTCCTAATCTTTGCTCCAGACACCACCAAGGTTGGGCAAAGGAATCTCCATCTCCCCAAATGACTCTAAACACCAAGTTTGGATGACAGATTAATGATTGGATCTGCCTTCCCATTAATTTATTTGCAGGAGACACCTGTGCCAATAACCTCGCTCGGGTTTGGAGCTTGTCCCTAGAAAGGCATGCCTTCCCTCTCACTGAATCCGCTTCCCATAATTCTTAATTACTTTCTATTGCCTAGTGGGGAAAAGGCACATGACATGGAAAATTTTATAGGATGTAATCATTAACCAACTCTGTTCTCGAGTGGAGTTTAGAGTCTCAGAGAAAATGGTCCGTCTCAAGCCCCCTAGTTACTTTCAAAATCATCGGCCAAAGGAATTTTCCACATGTATTTTCTGCTTGAGAGCCATTCCCTCAAAGATAAGAGCAAATACTTTCAAAGCACTTGCTTTGTGTCAGGTACTGCTCTAAACCCTTTACATAGAATTCATTTGGTCACCCAGCAACCCCACAAGGGAAGTTACAATAGTTATCTCATTTTACAGATGAGGACACTGAGGCACAGAGAAGTGTCACTTGCCCAGGTAGTAGAAACAGGATTCAAAACCTAGTTATCTCACTACTGAGCTCTTCCTCTTACAGACATTTTCTTCTTCTTCTAGAAAGGAGACTTCAGGAAAGAGAGGAACAACTTTTGAACTTGGCCTCCTTTGTTGTGATAACTTCTCAAAATTATAGTGGAGATAAAGGGAGTTCTGAGATATCCTTTCGAAATCACAAAACTAACATGATCAGCAATGGAGTAGAGATTCCAATTCCACTCTAGCAGTTTAAAGTCTGCTTCATGTGTTTAGCTGCTGCCCTCAAGTCCTGTGAATCTCAGTCCTGGAATCACCTGGAAACCTTGAAAGAATCCTGATGCCCATGCACTTGCTTGCAAGTGTGCTTCACTCTCTCCTACATCCTTTCTCTCTCATCTATCTATTAACTACCTACCTACACACCTACCTACCTATCCATTCATCCATCTGTATTAGTCCATTTTCACACTGCTATAAAGAACTACCTGAGAATGGGTAATTTATAAAGACAAGAGGTTTAATTGACTCACAGTTCCACATGGCTGGGGAGGCCTCAGGATACTTACAATCATATTGGAAGGCCAAGGGGAAGCAAGGCAGTCTTCCAAGGCTGCAGGAGAGAGAGAGAGAAAGAGGGAGAGAGAGAGCGAGCAATGGGGTAAGTGGCACACTTTTGAGCCATTAGGTCTCATGAGAACTCACTCACTATCACGAGAACAGCATGGGGGAAACCACCCGTATGAGCAAATCAGCTCCCACCAGGTCCCTTCCTTAATATGTGGGGATTACAATTTGAGATGAGATTTATGTGGGAGCACAAAGCCAAACCATATCACTATCTATCTATCTATCTATCTATCTATCTATCTATCTATCTATCTATCTATCATCTATCTATCATCTATCTACTATCTATCATCTATCATCTCTGTTATATATATCAATCTATCTCTATCACTTCTGTCTGTCTATCATCTGTCATAACATAATGTCAGATAATGATAATGCTATGAGGAAAACTAAAGACAGAAATGAGAATGGGGTTGTTGGAGAGAGGGTTTTGTTTTTTTTTTTGTAAAGAGGATGTCACATTTGAGAAGGTGACATTTGGATTGAAACTTCATTGAAGTGGGGGAGCAGACCTCATCGATATCTGGAAAAGTGCGTCAGCAAGTACAAAGGCCCTGAGATGGGATCATTCTAACTTAGTTTGAAGAACAGCAAGGAGCTCAGGGAAGCTGGCTAGCAGGCAAGTGAGGTGGATACTGCTGGCAGGGGAAGAGGTTGAAGAGGTGGCCAGGCACAGACGTTGTGAGGCCTTGCAACTCATGGTGAGGAGCCTGGATTCTATTGTGAGTGTACAGAAAAGCTCTTGGAGCTAACAAGCAGGAGAGTGGCATGATCTCACATATTTTAAAAGGATCACTCTGGGCATGTGTGGAAAATGAACCAGAAGGAGTGACTATAGAAGATGGGGAACTAGTTAGGATGTGTATGTAGTTGTTCATGAGAAGGAGACTGTTGACTTTAGCGGAGGGGTGAGCAGTGGAGGAAGGAGAAGGGAGATAAGCCCTGTTGATTGAATATAAGCCAAGAGGGAAAATGAACCAAAGATAATTTTTAGATTTTACTTCCAAAAAACTGGATAATGCTATTTATAGAGGTTATAAAGAAAAAAATGGAGAGTAGGATTACGGAGTGGGAATAGGGATCAAGAGTTCTGTTTAAGACAGTAAATTTGATTTGCCTTTTAGATCTCCAAGTGGGACTGTCAAGTGAAAAGTTTAATAATCAAGTCTGGAGCTCATTAAAGAAGTCAAGCATGGAGATATAAACCTGGAATTCATCAGTATACAAATAGGTGATTTCTGAATGCTTTGTAGACCTCTTAAATTATACTTTTAAAAATATGTTCACTGCTTAACTATTTCACTAATGTACATTTCTAGATGCTTTAATCAAACTTAAATATGACAGAGAACATTTATGAATCACATGCAGGCACCCAGATTCTCCTTTTCCCTTCCCAGATTGAAAATAAATACAGTTCTTTCCCATTTAACTTCCAACTCATTTTTTCCATTTCAACTTGCAATTCTTTTTCTTATCTCTTCTTATGTTTACTAGACCCTTTCCACTCCTTACAGGCCAAATAATTTCAAAAGGGGATCTTCTTTTACAAAGACACTAAAATCCTTCAGTGTGAGTTGAGCTATGAATGCCTAGGGATCAGGGTGGTTCAGTGAACTAATAACTGCCTTCTCACCTCTGGGATTCATGTTCCAATATAGCCTTTGATTAAAGTGCCTCTAAATCATCCTGATTATCATTGCCCTTATTATAACATGTGCACCACTCTAATTTGTGTCGAGACACTTTAAGAAGTTTTCTATCATTCATGTAACTGCCTGCCCATGAAACTCTCATTAGATTTGCTCTCTTACATCTTCTACATTTGAGTGCATATGTGTGGATGGCCTGATGAGAAACAAAGGTCTGGAAATCACTTTTTTTTTAAAACATAAGGCTTGCAGGTGGAAATTTACCTGCAAAATATTCGGGTTTCCAAAATGTTCAGGGTCCATTTCTGCCTCATTACTTCCTCCTCCTTTTCTTTTCTTCAGCTTCTTTTCTTCCTACTCCTCCTCTTCCTCTTATTCTTCTTCTCCTTCTCTTTTCTTGCATTAGGTATATTAAGTGATTTTATTGCTAAAAGAGAGCTCAAGAAAAGAAACAGACAACTATCCACAATTCAAATTAATTCCTAGAATATTTGTTTTCATATTTGCCCCAAGCATTGATGGGAAGCAAACATATTGATGATAGATATAAGAGTCAAAATAAACCTAACTGAAATTAAAATATATAGGTATAAAGGTAAAGTCTTACACTGAGATTAAAAGAACAATGACATGAGTGCAACAAATGGGTGGAAGAGCTTAACTGACCCAAACTCTAAATGAGCTAATAGCCTCAGAAAGCCCCTAGATAGCTGCAAGAAACAAGCCTCATTAATGGAGGCATGGCAATCAGATCAACGGAAGCAAGGGTTCCTTTAATCAAACCACGTCTAGATTTTATACACATATTGGCACCACAGGACATTGACAAGATGGAAGCCATTTAATGAAAGATGATGATGATAGCGGAGAGCGCAGAAATTCACATCTTATAAGGAACCAATGAAGCAAGTGGAGAGCTTCAGTTTGTGGAAAGGTAACAACAGGAGAGGAGGAGGTTAGAGCATGAGAGTTGTCTTCAAATCTTTGAAGGACTATTGTGTAAAACAGGGATTCCCCTTCTTTGAATGTTAGCTGCAGAGAACAGAACTAGAAACAATGAATGAGAAGAAGACATATGACAGAGGTTCTTAACCCTGGCTGCACCTCAGAATCATCTGTTCTTAACCCTGGCTGTACCTCAGAATCATCTTAATCTTAAAGATTAAGATTTACGGGCTCCTTCCCTGTCGATTCTGATTCAGTGGGCCTTAGGTGGAACTTGGTAATCTGCAGTTTTTAAAATGTTTTATGGAGAATGGTGCTCAGTTTGGTTTGAGAACAACTCTAAGGAGGTCAATTTCACTTTAATATAATAACTAATTTTCTAACAATTACAACTATTATAAAACTGAGATTAAAATTAGCCTGTTCTGTGGGGAAATAAGACCTTTAGAGCTGGAAATATCCACACAGTGACTACATACTGAAGGGAGGATTTATCTTTGTAAGGCAAATTATATTTGGTGACTCCAGAGACTAGTAGGTACTTCAAGGACCTGTAAGCTCTCTGAGGGCAGAAATGAGATCTGGTTGCCTTTCTCCCTGGGCCCAGGATATTGCAGGTGCTAAAATATCTGCTTTTGAATGAATGAATGCCAAGGACCCTTTATCCAGCAGGTAATAGGGACACAGAGGCTGGAATCTGATTTCTGGGACTCATTTCTAAACCTATACTGTCTAACACTCAAACTTCGCTCCCTTTCTGTAGTATATTTCTGCCTTACCCTTCACGCTGGTGCCATGGAAAGTTCCAAGGTACAGAGCCAATGTTACAGAATGTCAAATTCAGCTAAAAGATAATATAAAGGGTAACACATGAAAGTGTCTTTCCAAGAGAGGAAATAAAGCACAAATAAATATAGACAATTGGTGCAATTTTGTAGCCATGCCAATGACTGCCACATCCCTGGACTCCAGACCTCATACCATCCTCACCATTCACCTCCCGAGCATCTCAACCAAGCCAAACCCCAGCTTGAGTTTCCCCATTTGCCTACTCTTTTGAGTCACCAGAATACCCAGGATCTGTGCTCTTCAAAATATCATGTAGGACTTCGGAATTTTTTAACCTCCAGATTCTGTAACTGTAACAGGAGGAAATTACAATACTCTTTAGTGCATTTTTCCATCAGCTCAGCATTAGAAGGATGTCCTTGC
Organism: Rhinopithecus bieti; assembly: GCF_001698545.2. Lineage (NCBI taxonomy): Eukaryota > Metazoa > Chordata > Mammalia > Primates > Cercopithecidae > Rhinopithecus > Rhinopithecus bieti. The sequence goes on from NW_016804690.1 coordinate 7,473,135, forward strand.
TGTGCATGATACACACTGTGATTATTTTCACTTCTGGGATTTTATTATATAAATATTATTTTTCCTTTCCATGAACCCAAATGTGTCCATACTTTAAGATTCAACTCAAGCTACATTTTCCTCATAGATTTTTTCTCGATTACTCCAGAATTGGCTAATCTCTCCTGTCTCTGAATTCCTAAAATATTCATATTCCCCTCTCACCATTTGTGCCTTGACCAACTCCTGTCTTGAAATGCTGCTCAGTGGTGTGATCCTGTCAGTGAAGAGGCTACAACACATTTCTTGGTATTTTTCCAGTGTTTTGATCTGGACTGTACACAGTGTATTTCCTTGGAAAATGTATGCCTATTGATTTCATGTAAAATTAAGTACGTCAATCTGGTTATGTTGAAAAAGCATCTGACACTGGAATTTCTTTGATAAATCTACATGAAAAGATTCCAAATCCAAATTTCTGAATGATACACAGCCTCAGAAGCTCTTTGTGTGTGTACTTACATATGTGCTGTGGCTATGCCCAAAATCTCTGCCTGCCAGAAAGCTCCATCTCCAATTCTGCCTCATCTCCATTCTCACCACAGGCCTCACTCTCACTCAAGGCTGCAGAGGATGATGAGGTCCAACTTGTCAGTGTTGGTTACGTGCTAGCAAAATATTCACACCTTTGACAGAGCTGTCAGATTTTTGTCCCCAAACCAAATGAGCACACAAACTGAATTTTCCTCCCACTAGACTGGAGGGCAATGCTTTAAATCAACTCTCAGAAATAGTTCAAGTCAGTATCTCTATACCAGCAAAAAGTCAAGGGAGAGTAGCTCTTCATCCACAGTTCATGAGGCTCCTAAGAAAGGTGATTTCACATTAAAAAAAAAGTACCCATCCTTCCCTGGGTGGTGGGCAATGGAAGGCAGTAAAGGGAGGCTAGGGGTCAGACCGTGCGAATGCCTAATGCCTTCGTAAAGGGCATGCAATCACCAAGTCTGGATTTTCACAATGAATGAAGAAGCTAGATTAGTAAATATTCTGAAGAGTTGTCCTCAGAGACTTACAGAGACCAACCTAGTGAAAAAACAGATAAGAAAATATTAGCAGTAGTTAATAATTTATAAAGGTTAATATCTACTTTAAATGAAACAATATGAGTTGAAAATGATAGGTAGTCAAACATACACAAAGTTAAGTGGTAAAGGGATAGAGAAGTGGATTCCTAGCACATACAGGCCCAGATCTGGGCTTCAGACATTTCAAATGCCATCTAAAACATCACTTGTAATGGTTTTTATGACTAATAGCTACAGGGTAAACAATAGTAGCAAAACCTCACTTGATTTAAGAAAGATTTTATGTGAGTGATTCTGGGAAGAGAGTATCCTCAATATGTCTATCCTCCCTGGTCAGTGCCAATCTAGACATCATCAATAGCCCATGGTGTTCACAGACAGGCAGGGCCTGGAGAGTAGTGAAAGCTGGGGAAAGATTTCTTTACCCCTGGGGAATACTTGGCCTGTAGAAATCCATGGACCAGATAAGGGAGGTGGTGCTGAGCTGCGTGAGTGTTCCTATAAGAGACGCTGAGGGACTGCTAAAAGATTTAGCTAGTGCTACCAACCCCCAAAGCTTAGGAGAGCATAAAATTCTACAGTTGGCGAAATGGGGAACAATTATCAACAAGGAATTGGCTACTTGCTGGCTGTTATATCACCAACTCCAACCTATATGGAATTGCAAATGCTTAAGCTACCTCAGTAGCAAGAGCTGACCCTCAAGGATTAATTGAACCATGAAAAAGAAAAAGGAAATATAATTCATTTAAGAGGATCAGTAGCAAGAAAAAGGGAAAAGAAGCCGAACACCCAGAAAATAAACTGAAGCCTTTAGAGGAGACAGGAAGAAGCTTGAATGGCTACCAAAGAAACCCCAAACACCAAAAACCAACCAAACAAAAACATATAAAAAAGACTTAGTCACAGTATTAAAATGCTTCCTCAAAAAAATACTAATTAAATGTTTAACATCTAGTAGTTCCAGGATCCCTAATGCACAAATACGAAGAGTTCCAGAACAGGGAAAAGCAAATAAATGAAAACGAGCGAAAATGTAAGCATGTAATAGAAGAATTAAAGACTTCGGTCAGCATATTAAAAGTTTTCATGAAGTTCTATGCAGACCTACAATAAAGCACAAGTGTAATGTGTGGTAAAATTCCTGGACTCCAAGAGAACATTTTAAATACTCTAAATCAAACAAGTTACTAAAAAAGGATAACGAAGAAGAACCAAATGAGCATCAGACTTCTCAGGTGTGGCCCTGAAAGCAAGAAGAGTTTGAAACAGCAGCTGAGGATGACTGGGTGTAAAGACTGTGACCCAAGGAAGTTATTCCCAGCTGAGATAATAATTACGTAGAATAATTTTTAAAAAGAGAGAGAAATTGCTAGATGGGCAAGAGCTCAGATAATTTTTCTCTAGGTACTTTATTAGAGGAGAGCCCTCACGAACAGACTTTAGTCAAACAGCAAACGAATCAGGGCAGAGATTTGAGGGTAGGAGAGGAAGAAAAGAGGAAGCAAGGAATGAATATACACAACGTGACCGACGTTTAAGTAACGATAGAGTAACTAGCAATGTGTGATATAAATGCTACATAAAGATCCTTAATATAGAAATGGCATTCTATAAGGAAAAGCCCAATGATGATCTAAAAGAAAAATAACTAAACGATCTAAGCAAAATAGGAGTTTGTGGGGCAGGAGGAGTGGGGAATAAAAACATTTCAAACATTGTATTCACAGGAGACGGTGTGGGTGCTGTGGACAGGGTTAGCAAAAAATGTTCTGAAAGTCTCATTGAGATGGGCAGGAGCAGTGGAAGAAAGAAAATAGGGGGAACAACAATAGGTATGTAGTTTTCATAAAATAGTATATAAATATGTGATTAATTATGGCTGTTAGAGAAAAGTAAGCACTAGTGGAATTATAAAAAATAAAAATAAGTTGTTATATGAAAGACGAATCGGTTGAATTCTTCTAATGAAAGACAATATCATGTTGAGTTAAAAAGTCGAACTCAGTTATGCTATTTACAAGGAACACATTTGTAAAAAGTGATTTTAAAATATTGAAAATAATGGGACATTCAATTAAATGCCTGGTACAAGCAAACGAGGGTGGAAAAAGAGGTGGAGGAGGAAGAAAGGGAGAAGAAAAATAGGAGGAGGGAAAAGGAGGGGGAGAAGGAGTGGAAGAAGAGGAAAGCAGAAGTGATATGAATATTAGTTAAGGCAACACAGCTGCTGTAGTGATAAACCCTGAGATTTCAGGGGCTTAGTACGATATAGATTGAATCGTCACTCAAGTAAAGTCCAAAACGAGGGATTCTTCGTGGATCTCTTTTAGTGATTCAGGAAATTCTTTTCCTTTCACCATTTTATTCTATTATCTTCAACACAAGACTTCTAAACTACTGCACTATCTGCATAAAACTCAAAGGGGAAAGAAAGAGCAAGGAGATCCAACACAGGAAGCTTTTGCAGGCTAGACACAAAGAAAGTGCATGCCACTTCTCACATTTCATTGGCTTACAGCTGTCACATGACCTCGCATGCATGAGCCTCTGGCCAATACAGTCTAGCTGGGTGCCCACGAAGAAAAGGAAAAGGATTGGATGAGTAGCAAGTGAATTTTTGCCACTTCTCCATTACTAGTTTTGAGTTTTAGGAAATTCAAATCAAAAGAGAGAGAGAGAGAAAGATAGAATTTTAAATTTCCCAGATAAACATACCATTTAAAATGACAATATAATATTATTTGTGATTTATATATATACCTGTATATGCAAAATCATATGCATGAAAGGGTGATTACTAAATATTAATAATGGTTATCACCAGATGGTGCAATTTCAGATGATTTTTACTCTCTTCTCTTAACCTTTATTGATTGGTTGACTTTTAAAAAATTGATGCATAATTTTTTACATATTTATGGGGGCACATGTGAGTATTTGTTACAGGCATAGACTGTGTAATGAGCAAGTAGGGGCACTTGAGATATCCGTCATCTTGAATATTTGTCAGTTCTATGTGTTGGGAACACTTCGAGTCCTTTCTTCTAGATTCTTTGCAATAATGCAATACATTGTTGCTAATCTTACTGTGCTATGGAACATTGTAATTTATTTCTTCTATCTAACTGTCTGTTTGTATCCATTGACCAAACTCTCTCCATCCCACCCACACACCCTTCCTGTCCTCTAGAATCTATCCTTGTACTCTCTATCTCCATGAGTCAACTTTTCTTTTTTAGCTCCCACACAAGACTGAGAACATGCAGTATTTGTCTTCGTTAACATAATGTCTTCCTTAACTTAACATAATGACTCCAGTGGTTGACTTAATTTTTTTTTTTTACAATGAGCAGGTGTTGTTTACATAACCAGAAAAAATGAAACTAATTTTATTGTGGGTGAAAAGAGTCTTTATGATAATGAAATGAAATTTACTTGCTCCTATCTTTGGTTTTGGTTCTTGCTAAGAAAATGTAAGACACTGACTACACAGTTCATTTCGAATTGTCAATTAACAGCCACTACATTCTCATCATGGATGATTTAATTTTCAATATCATAATCTTATTTCCAAATTTTTGTTCTGCATATATTCTAGGAGCTGGGAGGTAGGAAGTACCTATCATTTATCGAATATTTAATATACATCAGATCTCTTATGTATGTATCTCAATTTTTTTCTCAAATAATGCTTTCAGGCAAAATAATTATTTTCATTTTATGATGAGAAAATTAACAAAACACTAAACAGCTAATTAGCAAAACAGTCAGTATTCAAATCCAGGACTAGTTTTAGAGCTTGTATAATTTACCATTATCTCATTTTTTTTTTCTCAGATAACACTATCAGGCCAAAATAATTATCTTCACTTTTAAGATAAGAAAATTAACACAAGACTAAACAGGGTGAAAGAGTCAGTATTCAAATCCAGGACTAATTTTAGAGGTTGTACAATTTACCATTATGCTCTATCTAAGTTTGTAAAAATAAGTATGTCATATATCTTCATGTTATGTGCCTTAAGTTTGTCTATTTATCTCAAAGGAAGCTCATAAGAAGACATCAGCTCATTTAATTCTCACAGCATCTCCATGAGGTAGAAATATCTGTTTTTAGAGATGAGGCAATTAAAGCCTAGAGAGAAGTTAAGTTCTTCCCAGCACTTCACAGGGTATAAACAAGGGCCAGACCTTCTGCAGAGAGTAGTTCCTAAACTCACCTCAACTGCATCATTTTATTCTGTCTGGAACTTTTGTGCTTTAAGATTTCTCCCTGACTCCTGCCTTGAAGCAGCCTATGTGGAGGTCTGCAATTCCAGAGAAACTGTAGACTCATCTCACACTAAAACTGAATAATTAAGGCTGTGAGAGGATTGACGAGTCCCTTTCAAGTTATCAATGCCACACTAGACTTAATAAGCCATCTTTCCCGCAAGGCTTGGAGTTTTTCTTTCCATGGGAACCAACAGAAACAGGATTTTCCCTCTCCTGCAGAAGAGGTTTAAAAGCACTGGAATCACCAAAAAAGATAATGTTCTTTGATATTCAAGTGTAATTTACATTTCCCTATTCAGCCTCAAGCATGTGCTCAAATGTAATTGACTATACAGGAGGCTTGCATGCTGCCCATTGACATACCTCAGGTCACAGATGTCCTACCCATTTGCATGGTGTGGCCTAGTTTTGTTTTCCTCTCAAGAAAAATAAATATGCAGCAGACGTGGGGAAAGGGCGTAAAGGATTGGAGGGGGTTATAACATTTCTGTCATAAGACCTCTTTCTCTTTACACCACAGGTTATTTGAGTGCAAGCTCCTTTGCATCCGTGAGGGGTTTCTCCAGCCCACCCCACCCCCATCTCGGGCCCAGACCCCTTCGCATGGTCCTGAGGCCCGTGTTCATCACCTGGAGTGAAAGCTGACAGGAATGAGCACAGGCAGGGAGCAGCGAAACACGCGGGCATTGTCATGCATGACTGAACAGCAGCCATCAACGGCAATTAAACATGGAGAGCTTGGGATCTTTTTGGACAGGTTCAAGTTCCCTGGCACTGCTGTGATTAGATGTTTTGCACTGTTTCCCTGTAGTCAGGATGTGACATATTCCCTTTCCCTTGCTCTTTTCTCATCTCCTTTGTGCTGTCCTGGTGCTGCCTGATCACCCAGCAAAGACATTTAGACGACTTTATTTCGACGAGAGTTCGGTTGAAGCAGATGCAAGAGGAACAAAATCAAAAGTGGTCCTAATTCAGGGAAAATTAGTTTTTTTTAGATGCGTTTTTTTCCCCCAGATGCATGAATTTTAGCTTAGTAGATAGAACCTGCCAAGGGAGGATTCCTGACGCTATTTCCTTTTCTTTGTGGCAATTTACATCCTGAATTGGATTCTGCAATTTGGTTCTTTAGAACTCCACTGTTTTCAAGGAAACTGAAAGAATGCTAAGCTGTGCTTTCTGAGTGTCTTTGGTCACTTAATTCTCACAAAGTTTGAGATAGTTTAAGTTGCTGTGATTTTTAAAATGGCTAGTATGAAAGTTGGTAGAACTAGACTTATGAAATGGGCCTCACGGGGAAAAGGAACTGGATCACTTTAACAGGATTAGATACTTAGTTTGGGGTCTGGGAGAAAAGGAATTGATGAAGCAAAGAAACCCTGTCTCTCTAAAGAAAGATACATGCAGACAGAGGAAATAAATGACCATTGTTCTCTGCTTCTAAGATCTACCTACGATCATGATTACCTCCCTATAATCTGGTCATTCCAATTGTTCTTCCATTAATTAATGGTTCACAAGTATTTAGAGCATTCCTTTTGTGTGCAGAGTAGGGCAATGGGTAGACTGAGGATACAGAAAGGTATAATTCAATGGACAAACACGTACTAAGTCCCAATGAAGTGTCTTAGACATTGAGATACAAGGAAGACTGAGATCAGGTGCCAGGTGTCAAGAAAGGGACACAAGCACATCTAAATACAGTGCAACTGAGGGTCTGAGAGGCAAGGCATAGGCAGTGAGACTCTGGAGTCACACAATTATAAGGGCATCTGGTGCTGGAGCAGACAGAAGACAAATACCTATAAATTAAACGCAGCAAAATGGAAAGATTTTATAAGCCTGTCACTGAGGGGTAGGAAAATGCTAAAATGTATCCAGCAGCTAAGAGTTGATCACTTAAATGGAAAGCAGTGTCCATTTTTAGACTTTAAGATGTACATAATACCATTCATGGAGACGGGTGTGCTATGCATTGTTTTATTATTGGGAACATAAAAACAGTTATAAAGGCTGTCCAAGGCTGACCTCTGTTCAGTTTTTAAATCCTGAGGTCTCCTCTGTGGGATTTTTAGAAATTCGATTCAGAAGTTTGGAAAGATAGGTACTATTGTAGCATATTTGGCTTGGAGTTAGGAAAAAAATGCATCTAGTTAATAAGATAGTGTAGTCCCCTTTGCCACCTGAAAACTTGGATTGAAAAGTAAATGCTATGGACAAATAGGAGGCTTTTCTAGGGGTATACCAAGGATAACAATCTTAAGGTATTTGAAAGTGAAATCACTTACATTTTGATACATGAGAGAGATTTTGCTTTCTTGTTGAGGAGCAGTCCCTGCAGGTATCCTTGAATGTGGAGCTCATGACCTGCATCCTTAATATACGAAAGGAAACAGCAATCGTAGTAAAGGCAATGCAAAGGAGGCAGGTGGTACAGGAGAAACTACATAGGCTAACCTTGGTTTGAATTTTGGCTCTTGTCCTTACTAGCTGGGTGTTTTGGGGCTACTTTCTTAATTTTTACAGGTCTTAGTTTCCACTTCTGTAAAAGGGAAATTATACTTCCTAATGTGGTTATTGTGGCATTAGAGATAATGCATGTGAAAAGTACCTAACACTTAGAAGATGGTTAATATATTATCAATAATTATTGTCATTATTTTTTACATGGGTTGTAGTGACTGCAGTGTTGGAACAGCCTGGGTATTTTGTGCACAATTGATCACTGCTGGTTGGAAAACAAGAAGTAAATGGACAACATCATACTCTGGCTTTATTAATTGTATAAACCCTACTTAAGCTCATGCTTATTGTTTTTGAGTCCAGCTTTTGGAAACTGTCTGCATGTCCTTAACTTCCTAATGCCTTTCTAAACATTTTTTAGTAGCTGCTCCCTTAAAAAGTGTCGAAGGAGGAATTATCTCTAACGCATGGGATCTGAAGAATTAGACATGTCAGAGCATCAATACTAGAAAAGCCTCTTGACATTGAGTTTTCCTCTCTGTGAAATGGGGATAAGTGGACCATTTCCTAGGGAAGTGCACCTGAGTCGCAGCAAATAAAGGTGACTGGAAAGCAATGTGGGATGTATAGTGAGTGTACCAGTAGCCTTTCCTGAGTAGCAAACTATCCCAAAGCTTAGTGATTTAAAACAACAATCATTGTTAGGTCACACTGTTGTCAATTTCAGACTGGGATCATTAAGGAAATTCTTTTGATGGTTTTTTTTTTCTCAGGTCCACTCATATGTCTGCATGTAGTGCAAAAGGCAGATAGGTTTGAGGCTGGATGGTCTAGAATGGACCCACTCACACAGTTGCTAGCAGTTGGCTGGCAATCAGTGAAAGCATCTTTTCTTTTGCAAGGAAAAGAAACTGGCTCATCCTAATAGGGTTAGATACTTAGTTGGGGGTTTGGGAGAAAAGAATTAATGAAGGAAAGAAACCCTATCTCTGTAAAGATAAATGAAAATAGAGGGAGGAAATGATCATTCTTCTTTTGCTTCTAAGGTCTGCCTAGGATCATGATTACCTTTGTAAGTGTTCCTTTATATGAATTCTCCAGAAGGCTAGCTTATATTTTTTTCTATGGTGGCTGCAAGATTCCACCTGCAGCAAGAGAGGGCAAACCCCAATACAATAAACAAAAGCCTCGTTCAAATCATATTTGTTAATATTACATTGGTCAAAGCAAATCACATGGCTAAGCCCAAATTCAAAGGGTGAAAAAAGAGACTTCATCTTTTTATGGAAAGGGCTGCAAAAGATTGTCCCCATTTTTTTGAATAACCAAGGTGAGGCAATATGAATGACAGCATAACCCCAGATCTGTCATTTAGGCAGAAAGGCGGGCATAAAAAGAACTAAACAATTTACGGAGCATCTGATAAGACTAGAGTTGATGGAGATTACTCAAGAAAAACTTCGAAAAGAAAAGATCTGAGCAGGACTTCTGTGAGTGGGGATGGATAGGGAGAGTTTCTGCTTAGTGCAGTAGAGAATTGCTGCTGTTAAGAAACAATGTGTTGTTGGTTTGGTTGGCTGGAGTAAAGAGTTTAAGTTGGGCAGTTAGGGCGAAGTTGAACAGTCAAGTTGACTGGTGCCAGTGGGGAAAGGCCTTTTAATCAATATTTATTTTTCTGGAAGTCAAAATACATAAATTTTACTCCAGGCTCCATAACTCACTGAAAAATAAAACCAGTCAGGGAGAGTGGCTCACACCTGTAATCCAAGGCTCTTGGGAGGCTGAGGTGGGAGGATCACTTGAGGCCAGGAGTTCAAGACCAGCTTGGGCAACACAGCAAGACCCTCATCTCTATAAAAATAAAAATTCAAAAATGAGCTGGGCATGGTAGCACACACCTGTGGTCCCACCTCCTCAGGAGGCTGAGGCTGGAGGATTGCTTGAGCCCGGGAGGTTGAAGTTAGAGTATGCTATGTCTGTGCCACTGCATTCCAGCCTAGGTGACAGAGCAAGACTGTGTCTCTAAAAAATAAAAATAAAAATAAAATCTTGTACAAATTATTGCACTTCCTTGAACCTGTAAAATGAAAATTCCAGAATACTCTCTTAATTCCATCTGAACTCAAAAATTGGTTTTACCTTAAATACGTTTTTACTCAGAGCATTTAGAACCTACCTACGTACATAATAATGTAGAAATAGACTATTCATTCCTCCAACATATACATATAGTGTAACAGACCCTGTGCCAGGGACTAGGAAACATCAATGACCAAGGTGGACAAGGTCCAAGTCATAGCTGGTGAGTGGGATGGGGGTGGAGGAGTGATAACTCAAGGGTAGCAAATCAGTCAGCATGACAGTCACCAGTCACATCAAACATCATGAAAGCAATAAATAGAGTGAAGAGATTTTGTGTGCGTGTGCACGCGTGCATGTGTGTGTGCGTGTGTGCCAAGGGCTTCTTTATTATATTCATGGAGGGCCTTTTTGAGGAGATGAAAATTAAACTGAAACCTAAAAATGAGAAGGAAGCCTGTCATGTAAAGAACAGACATAAAATAATGTTCCAGGCAGAGGGAAGAGAAAACCTAAAAGTACTGAAAATGGAGTATCATGGTAGAGAAAATTTAAGGTGCTACCATAAAATTTTGCAGTATCAAAGAAGAGAACATCTAGTGTAGACAGGGATTCTCCATAAGCCAAGTTCTTAAGTGCTAAATAATCCTATAAACAAAGTCTTGAAAAGAAATCCTAAACGATGTTTAAGACAGTTGAAAAACACTAAGGAATAACATTCTAGCTTAATAATAACAAGCACTCAATGACCAGAAAAAAAGTGTAGGTAGGTTAATCTACAGAAACCAATGCAACTGACTACATAAGAACTAATATATAAAACTGCAACTCCAAAAAGTTAGGCCTAGAGAGGCCAACGATGGGTGAAGTTGTGAAACTGGGAAAAAAACATAAAAGAAAAATCTAACTGTATTTGGAAACAGAGGCCAAAGATGAAAGAGGTATATACATATTTGTGGGTTTGGGGTAATATTTAGCACACAGGTTATAGCAAGAAAGCCAAGTTATTCAACTCCCGTTTGATCTCCGTCTTTCTTATCAAGAAGAATGATACTTGAAAATTAGGCATATTGAACAAAAATGTTGAAAAAGACACTGAACTCCAGGCTAGGCAATAGTGACAGAGACCCCTGTGCGGATGAAGCAGGTATAGAAAAACAATAAGCTGAAGTGCTGGGGTATGCCTGTGAAACTCTGACATTGCAGTGAACAGCTGTTTGTTGGTAATACATCCCTAATTGCATTACAAGCCTGTACTATTGTGGTTTGGATTTTATCTGAAAATCAAAGGCAAATAAATATATTCTGTTTATGAGTTTTGAATAGCACTATTGAATCATTTCTATAATGATAAATGTTTACATTTTCATGAAACTTCTTTCTGAAAGAGGTATTTTTCCATTTCGACCACCTTTTATCACAAAGTTTAGTCATTTTTCTTGAAGACATACTAAGGTAACTGCCTTGAGCTAATAATTCTTATCATCATCGTCGTCATCATCTTCAACACCTTTACAGAATGTATAGTGTTTTGGCATTCTTTATCTTACGGATCTTTTAGATCTGTATATTTACTCTGTGAGGCAGGCAGAACAAATATAAATTTACTCCCTTTTACAGATGAAAAAAGAGGAGGCTCAGAAAGTGTAATATTTGATGATAATAGAGATATGGAGTGGCTGATATTACTCGGAACCAGATCTTTGAATTCCACATCCAATGCTCTTTATACTTAACCATCTTATGTTGATTAAGTGCATCTCCCTCTTTCCCCAAAATGTGGAATAAACAATTCTCAAGTTTGACTTACGAATGTACCATTTGCATATAGAGGACGGGACTAGGTTAGATTTGAATTCCAAAGAGCTAAAGAAGCTAGTGTCGTTCATTTCTCTCATTCCCACGCTCTTAACGTATGTGCTGCTCCTCCTGTGGAGATATTTCTCCGGTCTGGTTTTGCCTGGTGTTACCAATGAAAGGCTCAGTGGGGTCCAACACACGGAGTTATTAGGGTCCTGTGATCACGTTCTCTGTGATATTGTATGGTCAAGCAGATTGCTTCAGGGGGGCCCTATCAGTGTCTGATCGTAGGGCTGGAGCTGTCAAATCATTCTGCAGACAAACATTTTAATAGAACAGGTATGTAAGATCTCCATCGCTACCCCAGAGGAACCAGTTCGTGGATAATCCTCACACTGGTTTACCTCACCAAATCCCTCTCAAAAAAACACAATGCTGTTCTAATATGATGAGCTAATCTGTAGGGGGGGAAAACTTACACTTTAAGGAGGGAAGTGGATAGAGTGTCTGGCATTTCTTGTTAATTTGATAGCTATTTCTTAAACAACTCATAGGCATTTGAAATGAGTTATTTATTTTGCTTCTGATGCCCCTGTTTCAGAGCAAAAGCAAATGTACTCTTAATTCTCATTTGCAACACTAGTTTGATTTTGATTTCCATCTCAATTTCCTTTGATGCTTTGTGGTGGTGTGAGTATGTGTTTAGGATCTAGACATGTGGCAATAGAAAGGTTGGATTTATTAAAATAAATGATTATGAAGTTTTTTGTTTTATCTTTAGAATTTACCTGTCCTTTGGCAAGTTTTCTTTCAATCTTTAACATCACTAATTTGGTGATACCTATTCTTTTTAAAAGTGACCCCTTCTTTTTTTTATTTTTTATTTTTTTAAGGGCTTCTGAGTATTCCATTAACTGCTAGATTGGTTCCACCGTGTCTTTGTAATGGCTTTTTGCCTCCTGGGAGATTTCTCTCTATTTTATATCCTTAATTAATAAGTTCTTTACCAATTGCTACACAATAATAGAGTATTCTTTTAAGCTTAGCAAATGTGTTGGTGCTTGTTAACTCATTCTAGGGCCTAGATAATTTGAGTTGGTCTTGCTGATGGAATTTCTGTGGACATAACTGTAGGTACTCTAGTCCTAAGAGAAAAGGATGGTGCAATCCATTCTCTGGACTTCAAGTGAGCACAGGGAGGTAACCACTTGTGAGTGGGAAGGGCTGAGTGGCAAATGACAGCAACAGATATAGAAGAACAGAGGTTAAAGAAATCATTTAGGTTCTTGAAAGCTCTTGAAGAAAGACAAAAGCAAAAGATGACATTACCAGTCTCCAGTCTGGAATGCATCTGACTCTAACTTCCCAGGGGCCAGTAAGATGTAAGCCATGGGATGTCTCCCCCTCACCACCTCATTGACTCATTCATTCATTCATCCCTCATATTTTTCAGCCATTATCATATACCAGCCTTGGACTGACAATGGAATAAGATATTCTTCTTACTCATAAGAAAAGGGCCTATGTCAGCTTTTCCCTAGCAGACCAAATGATTAAGAGAACATAGAGTGAGGTAGTTCCCAGTTGAATAGTCTTCAGATGCAGTAGGACAAGACTACTTCACCTTGTACCCTAAAGGTTTCCATGCTATTCTGAATGACGTGTTAACCTGAATTATTTTAAAGAACGAAGAGAGTCCAAAGGAAGAAGATGAAATGTTACCACAAGCTGAGGTGGAGGAAAAACAGAGGAGAGGAAGGGAGGTCCTGTTAGATTATTAGGAGTTTGATAAGTTTTACAGAATTCTAAAATATTAGAAATTAGTGGGACTGAAGGGATAGTTCATGTCTCTCTTTCCGTAGATGAGAAGACAGGCAAAGAGAGGTTGAGTCTATTTCCTAAGATGAAATAGTCAATTAGTGGCAATATGACTCTTGCCTTGCCTTTTCCCATTCAATCCAGTGATGTTCTAATAGATATTCCTGAGCTCAGGTGTCAAATTCATCTCTCTTCACATTCTCTCTGCTCTACATTCATCTCTCTTCACATTCTCTCTGCTCTACATTAGGCCCTCATTGTCTGCCATCCAGACAATGAAATATCTACCTTCTTGACTTTTCTTCTTCCAGTGCTTTTTCTCTCCATCATACCATCCCCCAAAATAATCTTCCCCATTAAAAGCACCCTTTACAAAGTCTTTGATAGATCCCATGCCTTACTGAATCAAGATCAATCAGGCACAGCATTCAAAAGCTTCCTAGATCTGCCTCCAGCCTGTCTTTCCAGAATCTACATTTTCTTGTGCATCCTTTCCTTCCATGGCCCCACCCATGCCTTTTACAGACCAACTCTAAGTGTTTGCGCATGCTTTCCTCTCTGCTGTCATTCAACTAACACATACCAGGGACTATTTTAAGCATAGGGGATGAAAAGTTGACCAAGATATGCAAGGTACTTGTTTTCTTGGGAATTGTCTTCCAATATAGAGGTTCCCAAATGGTAAGATGCAAATTAATTATGTATATGCCCAAAATACTTATTCCTTCAGCCTTCAGAGCAGCCAGGTTTGTTCAGCTTTGGTGGGAATCTGTGACCAACTGCCTTTGGTCAGTGTCCTATATAAATATTATCATTTTCTTTATGTGCTATGACCTAGAAAAGATTAGGAAACACAGTTCCAGCAAGTTACTTGAATACCTTTAACTTCCTTCACTGTCTATCAAAATCATATCCACCTTTTAAGATTCAGATCAAATGCAGACTTCTCTATGAAGCTGTCCTCAATGTCTCTTATTGGAAATTTCCCTTCTGTATGTTTATGTTTACATCCTTCGTATATTTATTCTATCAATACATATTTATTGGCCACTCACTGGAAATGCTAGACATAAATTTAGGTTTTGGGATTACAACAATGAAGAATTTATGATGCTTTCATTATACCATAAGCATATTGAGGGCAGGGACCATTGCTTAGTCATCTTAGTATCCTTATCTTCTTGAAAAGATTTCTTGATTATTTCATTATCTTCTAGATCAATTCCAAAATATTCGCTTAATATAATATTAATAGTGGATTTCTGTCCACTCTCATTTAATCATCACAATAATCTTATGAAGTAGTTATACTTAATCAATACACAAACCGAGAAAACTGAGGCACAAAATTGTTAGCTGACTTCTCCAAGGCCATCTAGGTGGAAGGTGGCACAGGTATTCGATAAATTCCTCATGAATTGAAGTACTTCATATACTTAATCACATCTTGAGGGGCAGGTAGTACTTACAATATAATTACTAAGAAATTTCTGGCATTTTTTAGTCATTTTTGAGTCCAAATAAAAACTTAAAAAATCTGCATAATCACTTCATCCCCAAACTAAACCTAGATATTAACCCTGTGGAACCGAACAACAAACCATTTGCCAAACCAACACAAGAAACATAGGATAGTTTAGCAACACCCAAGCAGTAGGAGTTTCATTTGAAAACAAGCTAGAATCACCTGCCAGAAGAGTGATAAAGGCTGCAATCTAACTCTAGAGGGTTATGGAGCCTTTATAACAAGAAGTAAATAAATAATATCAGTGGTTTAATGATGCACCTACCTAAGGGAGGAGAAGGGATCAGGGGATCTCATGTGCTCTTTCATTCCTTAGGGCTCTCTGGTCATTGCTGCTTTCCCATCTTCACTTCGTTGTATAATTCTTTTGCAGATAAAATATAATGCCAGTGGGCCCGCCCATCTCTGCTCTTTCATTGAAAGGTAGAATCTCTTCAGAAAACTGCTTTGTCAAGAGCAATATGCCACAAAAACTAAAGACCGCAAGAAGACATACGAAAGGACTAAATCTGCCAAGGGAGGATTTGGGTAAGGGAGAATGTAATTACCTGAATTGGAACTTGGCCAGCAAACAAAGATTAATGCAGAAACAGGAAGGCTTCTATCCTGTGAGAAGTTCCAAGCAAGCCTTTGGGACCAGAGGTGGTCAGGCCCTGAGTGTTATATTTCATTTGATTTCTGCCATCCCTGGGAACACAGTGGCCCCTTGCTGAAACATTAGTTCCAAACTGACTTGAAGAACAGCCTTGCTTACTAAAGCATCAGCATTATCAATTACTCTGGACAGTCTAGGAAGCAAAAGGGATTTAAGTGTTGGCAGGAATATGAAAGGCAATCCACTGTGTGAGGGGAGAGGAAGGCAGGAAGTGCTATTTCAGAGACATGGACAGCTTGTACTTAGCAGCTCCCTAGTGGCCCTCAAATTGTGTCCCTCCTTTACCCCTCCGTCTCCATCACCCTTCAAGCTTTTTGCTTGGTATTTGGTATTTTGTACCCAAATTGTTGCAATGGAGACATGAAACTCTAGGGGGAGCTCCAGCCTCCCTCGTGGGTTCTATGCCCTAGGTTGGGAGCAGAAACTCTAGATGAGGCCTCCAAATGCACAGTTGATGAGCAGAGTGGCTAGAACCAAAAAGCTGAACGCTGTCCTCTGTCAGGAGCTCCTCCTTTTGATTGCTCTAATGTCTTGTAGACTTCTATCTATGTTATGCTGTGGCAAAGCAGCTGGGACTTCTTACAGAAAAGCAAAACAGTTTAATGATGAAAAGCAAGGGCAGGTTACCAGGGGCTTGGGGGAGTTGGGGAGTTACTGTTTACTGGGGCCAGAGTTTCAGTTGGAGATGATGAAGAGGTTCTGGGGATGAATGGTGGTGATGATTGCACGATGTAAATGTACTTAATGCCACTAACTGTACAATTAAAAATGGCTAAAATGCATATTTTACCACAATTTTAAAAAATGCTGAAGTGTATATTTTACCACCATTTAAAAAAGTCTTTTATTATGAGTTTGAATAGATTCAAAGGTCTACATTCTTTGGTATATTGTAATAGTGGGATCTTCAAATGAAGCTGTGACATTGCTCTTAAAAAACAAAACAATCAAACGTCATTGGAGGCATTTAGACCTGAGTGATCCTCTCAGGTAAATTTCCCTCCAAATTTACTCTCTCCACAGGAAATGTGCTCAGAGAAAGCGAAGACTGGAATCTACCCTGTTATCTTGCAGAAGAGAAAACTTAGACCAATGCAGCAACCCAACTAAATCTCAGTCTGCTGTTCCCATGATCCTGGAGTCTTTATCTGCACCTTTGATGCTGCTATTCATTTCCATGCTTTTGTTATGCTGTTATTCCAGCAAGACTCAACTCAGGTGTGGGATAAGTTCAGATCCCTCTTCTCTGTGCCCAGCTGCACTTGTTCTCTTTCTCACTAAATTAGACAGTGAACTGCTAGAGTGTAAGAACTATATTTAAATCCTCAGTACATAACCCGGCACACAGTAGTTGGTCCTGAAATATTCGTCAAACTCAACTTTACATGCTATGAATCCCTTAAACATATCTCCTTCCCCAGTTTCCACAAAGACATCAGAATATCCAAGTTTAGAATATGACCTGTCCTATGCAAAGATAACTAAAATCCCTGTGCAGAGAGATCACAAAGTATGTAGATGAGAGAACAGGGGCCAGGAACAGAACCAAACACCCAAACCCTAAATACAACTCTTTAAACCCAAAGACAGTTTCACAGAATGATAATCTTCCCCCACAGCACCAAATTAACTTGGCTGTTTCATTCACTCTTACATCCACCTGATGTCACTCTCACTGCCCAGTAGAACAATGTGTCAAAGGCTACAGAGCTCCTCCATTAAGAGCATTTGGAAAAGCATAGCTATACCTGGCTTAGGAGGAGTTGAAGCTTCCCTGAAGGCAAAGAACAATCTACGATGCATCATCCTTCTTGGGTTCTCTCTTCCTTACTCTAAGAACAAGATACCCTCACCCTGTTTCATTTCCAAGTTCTTTGTCCTGAAAACACTCAGAGAGAAATCTTGTACTTGTGGTGCTTGATACTGAACCAGGCAGAGTGATTGCTACTGTCTGTCTGGGAATATGGACTTAAGATTAAATTCAGGAGCTTTCCTTCTTGTTCTCATTCCTAAGAAACTTCTTGTTTTTCTGCTGTGAATTCTCCATTTTATGAATTGACCAATTACATTTTCTCCCAAGATAGAATTTTGCTATATGCTAATTTGTAGGTCCTGAAAATGCAAAAATAAAGCAAGAAATGAAGTATTGCCCATTATAACAGTTAAGGATTGGAATATCTGGGTTCTATTCCTGGCTCTGGTACTCACTTGCTAGGTGACCCTAAATGGATAGTATAAACAGGCTGTGTCTTTTAAATGTGAATTTTTAAACGGAGCACATATATGGATAGTTTTAGGGTCATGATGAAAAGAATTTGACAAGCTTTCTAGAGAACTTTTAAGGAAAATACACAGCATAAAGCCTGGCTGGCATGATTCTCTTTTCCAAACCCAATCAGTGACATAACTTTGGGAATTCTCAGCCATAAATATACAGGAGCTGAACTCTCAAATGCACTTTCCTCTCTTCCCTCTTTCACCCAGTAGTAGTCTCATCAAAATGCCACAAGACAGAGGACAAAATATTTTGCTTCTTTAAGGCTGGATTTAAGCAATTGTTCACAGTGAAACACAGCTCTCCCTGTGAGCTCTTCATTGCCAAAGTCCATTGGCCAGGATGAAATACTTTGAGGACGGTCATCTGCTGTTCTGTGGAGCCCTGATCCTCTCACTGCTGTCTGCTTGCAGCCTGAGTAGCAAACACTTTGTGTCAGTTCACAGACATCTCTTGGTCCCCCGGTCCAGATCAGATCTGATGCTGCTGCAGAATTGTGCTTCTTTTTCCTCACCAGCCTGGCCATGAGTTCTCTCTTTTTCTTTGTGGCTTCTTCATAATCAGCCAGTTGTCTTTAGCTCTCAGACAGTGTCAGAGAGTCCAAGGAGCTGTTTAACAGTGTTCATTGACTCAGCAACACCTCCCATTCTTCCATTCTCCCAGGTGCCTGTGCCTGTGTGTGGCCCTTGCTGGTACTCAGACAAATGTCATTCAGAATGTGATTAATTGATTGAAGGAGCACAGTTTTGTTACCCAAATACATAAAACCACTGACAAGTTCAAACTACCTAAGAAAACTAAGTGACTTTCAGAAGTTTTTACTTCAAATCAATTACCATTAGTGATATGGTTTGGATTTGTGTCCCCCTCCAAATCTCATGTCAAGTTGTCATCTCCAATGTTGGAGGAGGGGCCTGGTGGGCATGGTTGAATCATGGGGGTAGACTTACCCCTTGCTGTTCTCATGCAGTGAGTGAGTTCTCACAAGATCTGGTTGTTTAAAAGTGTGTGTCACCTCCCTCCTCTCTCTCTTCGTCCTTCTCCGGCCATGTAAGACATGCCTGCTTCTCCTTCAATTTCCACCATGATTATAAGTTTCCTAAGCCCACTGCCCTCAGCCATGTTCCCTGTACAACCTGCAGAACTGTGAGTCAATTAAAGCTCTTTTCTTAATAAGTTATCCAGGTAGTGCTTTATAGCAATGCGACAATGGACTAATACAGAAAATTGGTATCAGTAGTAGAGTTTCCAGCAGGGGGAATTCGAGCTGGCTGCAGAATTCGAGCAGGAGCTATGTGCTAACAGCCAAGACAATGGGGAAAAGGCCTCAAAGGTGTTGCAGAGACTTTTGCGGCAGCACCTCCCATCACAAGCCTGGAGGCCTAGGAGGGAAGAATGGTTTCTGTGGGCCAGGCCCAGGGCCCTGCTGCCGTGCACAACCTCAGAACACTGCTCCCTGTGTTCCAGTTGCTCCCGCTCCAGATGTGGCTAATGAGCCCCAGATATGTCTCAGGCCATTTCTTCAAAGGGTGTAAGCCATAAGCTTTGGTGGCTTCCACACGGTGTTAAGCCTGTGGGTGTGCAGAGGACAAGAGGTGAAGTTTGGTAGCTTCTGCCTAGATTTCAGAGGATGTATGGAAATGTCTGCATGTCCAGGAAGAAGTCTGCTGCAGGGGAAGAGCCCTCATTAAGAACCTCTACTAGGGCAGTGTGGAGGGGAAATGTGAGGTTGGAACCCCCACATAGAATTTCCACTGGGTCACTGCCTACTAGATCTGAGAGAAGAGGGCTACTGTCCTCCAGACCCTGGAATGGTAGATCCACTGACAGCTTGCACCACACACCTGGAAAAGCCGCAGGCACTCAGTACCAGCCCATGAAAGCAGCTGAGTGGGTTATACCCTGCAGAGCCACAGAGATGGAGATGCCCAAGGTCTTAAGAGCTTACCCTCTGCCTCAGTGTATCCTAGATGAGAGACATGGAGTTAAGAGAGATTATTTTGGAGCTTTAAGATTTAATGGCTGCCCTGCTGATTTTTGAACTTGCTTGGGACCTATGGCCCCTTTGTTTTGACTGATTTCTCCCTTTTGGAATGGGTGTATTTACCTAATGCCTGCACTCCCATTGTATTTTGGAAATAACTAACTTGTGGGTTTTTTGTTTTTTGTTTTTTTTTTTTGAGATGGAGTTTCACTCTGTTGCCCAGGCTGGAGTGCAGTGGTGTGATCTCAGCTCACTGCAACTTCTGCCTCCCAGGTTCAAGCAATTCTCTGCCTAAGCCTCCTGAGTAGCTGGGATTACAGGTGCCCACTACCACCGCTGGTCAATTTTTTGTATTTTTAGTAGAGAGAAGTTTCATCATCTTGGCCAGGCTGATCTTGAACTCCTGACCTTGTGATTCACCTGCCTCAGCCTCTCAAAGTCTTGAGATTATAGGTGTGAGCCACTGCGCCCGGCCACTAACTTGTTTGCCTTATTTTTTACTTTACAGCCTCATAGGTAGAAGGGACTTGCCTTGTCTCTGATAAGACTTTGGACTGTAGACTTAAGAGTTAATGCTGAAATGAGTTAAGACTAGCGGACTGTTGAGAAGGGACGATTGTACTTTGCAATGTGAGAATGTGAGAAGGACTTGAGATTTGGGAGAGGCCAGGGGCAGAATGATATGGTTTGGATTTGTGTCCTCGCCCAAATCTCATGTCTAACTGTATTCCACAATGTTGGAGGAAGGGCCTGGTGGGAGGTGATTGGATCATGGGGGTTTGTTTTAGTGCTAGTGAGTGAGTTCTCACAAGATCTGGTTGTTTAAAAGTGTGTGACACCTCCCTTCTCTCTCTCTTCCTCCTTCTCTGGCCACATAAGACGTGCCTGTTTCCCCTTCACCTTCCACCATGATTGTACGTTTCCTGAGGCCTCCCCAGCCATGCTTCCTGTACAGCCTGCAGAACTGTGAGTCAATCAAACCCCTTTTTCTTAATAAATTACCCCGTCTCAGGTAGTTCTTTATAGCAATATGAAAATAGACTAATACAATTAGTAATACATGTCTATACATTTTATTTAAAATTGTTTTCTACACAGCTGGTGAATTCCACAGGAGCAGTGACTGTGCACTTTCGTCCTCAGTGAACTCCAGAGCCCAGGATGGTGTATGGCTCACAGCGTACTCAGTAACATTCCATGAAAAAAATATTAACCTTTTCGGAAATCTTTATTATATAGAATCTTAAGGCGTTAAAGTCAACAAAAGAATATTAGTGATTGTCTTCAATCTCTCTCTCTTGAAGATCAAGAAATTCAGTCCAAAGAGTGAAGTAACTTACCTAAGATTACATAACATATCAGCAGCAGAGAGTAAGCTTCAGGCAGTCCATTTCTATCAATTCTATTTTGTTCCCTTCTGTGTCTCCAGGGCTCGGATACTTCCTGGAACATAGTAGATGTTGAGCTGTAGCTCTAGGGACCACAGTTTGAGATCCACTGGTCCTGTAACACCAAGCTTCTTGTACTTAGCTGACACATCATCTACTTACCCCAATCATTTATGACTTGCTTTGCCTCCACGCTCCCAGGGATGCCTTTCACATGGCCTTTTCTCAATGGCAAACACAGCATATACTTCTACCCAGCACATACCATATTAGAATGAAACTTGTTCTGCATCCTAGTCTCCCACATATGACTGAAAGCTCCTTGAGAGAAGGCATTCCATTCTTGCTAATAGCACTCTTAGCCTAGCACAGCACTTGGCACATAACAGGAGCCCCTTGAATGCTTATTTGTGGGAGAACTGAAGGCAATTGTGAACATTTCACTGTACATATTCTCTCAAACCCATATACCAAGGTATTGTTTTCTCACATTTTGGTCTTCCAAACTCGGCAAGAGAAGTGTTAAGGACAATTAGAATCATAGGTAATGTTTGCAAGAGGACTTGTTCTATTGCACTGTAAGCACACAACATAACATGTGTGTTCAATGACAGAAGGAACAGTGCAAGAAAGTGCTGGAGGAATAAGGTGGTGTGTGTACAGAGAAGTGGTGAAATATGATAAATGTCCATGTTTGCTGGCAAGGAAAATCTACTCTCAAATGTTCTTGCTGTTTATTGTGAATGTTGGAAACACCAGATGTGGTTTCCAACTTTCTAAATGAATAATGTACATTGGTGTAACCGCACAGGGTTAAAATGCAACAGTGGAATCCTGGAAGACAGGCCGTAGAGTGTAACCCCAGCTGCTGAAATGGAGTTGGGGAGTGCATCACCACTGTGAAACTTCTGGGCAAGGCACCAGGTATAGATCCCGAAGGCGAGTACTCTAGATGTCAGGAGTCCTGGCAAGGGCACACACTTTGAGTTTGGAGCCCAGCGAAAATCAGGCCTCTGCTACTTTCTGACCAGAGCAAAGTACTCAATCTGTTTGAGCTTTCTTTCCTTCATCTGTAAATCAGAGCTAAAATCCTGGCTGATCTGAGTATTGGATATCAAGTCCTCAGCACAAGGCAAAGCATATGGTAGATGATCAATAAACATTAGCTATTGTTATTCCACAAGCAATTCCATAACACTGCATATAATTCATGTGTTCAATGGATTATCTTAATATTTTTAATTAAAAAATCAGAAGGACCTTGATCAAATGGTCAAAACACAATTCCACCTTAACATGATAGTACCAATGATACCAGTGTTCGAGGAAAGCTTGGGCACATTTATTTGGAATTGGTTATTAATTTGTCAATATGGGAGTGAAAATTGTCATTCAAAATAAATCCAAAGCTGAAGTAGTAACTGAAAATGGTAATGTTATTGTTATTATTATTAATAACTCCTCTTTAATGAGGCACAGATATATGCTAGCAACTGTGCTAAGAGCTGTACAACCATGATTCCCACTTAATCCCTGCAAGGATTATGAGGTATTACCCTCATGAAGAAGTAGATTCTTTGAAGTAGATGCTGTTATTGTTCTATGCAGCAGGTACTATGAGAATCACTATTTTGCAGATGAGGAAACTGAGACTTGGAAAAAGGCAGCTCAGGGATGAGCCCAGAGATGAACACACATGGAAAAAGCAACTTGCCAAGGTCACATGGCAAAGAATGGCTGCACAGGAACTTAAACCCAGGCCAGCCTGACTCAAAACGTCATGCCTTGCCCCACAACCCTAGATGGCTTCCCATGTATGTAATTGGAACAATCCCATACACCTAATAAAATCATGACCCCTAGTTTCTTAAATCCCTAAGCATGGTTTATTTTACAGATCGACTTAAGAAACATTTAATGGGAATGGCACTGTGTTCAAAGTTCTGCATTAGCCACAGTGGGGAATTCAATAAATGAGCAAGTCTTGATTTTGTCTTCAAAGCAATTTACAAATAACTCAAGGTATAAAAAGGATCAAATCTGGGTACAAAGTTAGGATCAGACAAGGGGCTGAAGTGCTGAGTAAGAATTCAGGCAACTTTTATCTTCCAAATTGAAACTGTTTTTCTAGCGTGGGCCTCTTTTAACTCCTGTCTGAGTGGCATAAAGTCAGACTTTTACTTAAGTCTGGGGCAGACAGGCTGAATGGACTGCTTTTAAATCCACAAGCTCCCCCATGTCTAGCCCATCAATCCAGGATGTTATTTCTTCCCAAGATATCTCAGACACAGCTCTCCTGGCAACTAAGTTGCATATCTAAGTTGAAATCATAGGTTCAACTCTGCTGATATCTTCTTGGTAGGCTGACTTCCCACCTTTTCCCCTCTGTCTTTGAAAAATGTCAGCCTCTCATCTTAGCTGGCAAGAGAGTCTTTACGAAGCTCTCTTCTCACACTTCTGTGCTCACTTCCTCAGGGTTTTCTGATTTCAGTGCCTCCTGCGCTAAGGCTGACTGGCTAGAAGTGAGGGTGGCTGGACTAACTTGCAAAGTTGGATAAACTGGTGAGAATTGTTCCTTGCAATGCATTTTTACCGTGCCTGCTGTGTATGTGGGGAGTGAATGCACTGACTTTATGGTGTTTTTATGATTATTGGTTTTAGAAATTAGTCTGATTGACGGGGTTTTGACTTTTTTTTTTTTTTTTTTTTTTTTTTTTTTTGAGACGGGCTCTCGTTCCCCAGGCTGGAGTATAGTGGCACAGTCTTGGCTCACTGCAACCTCCGCCTCCTGGGTTCAAGCAATTCTCTTGCTCAGCCTCTCAAGTAGCTGGGATTTCAGATTCGTACCACCATGCATGGCTAATTTTTGTATTTTTAGTAGAGATGAGTTTTCACTATGTTGGCCAGGCTGGTCGTGAATTCCTGACCTCAAGTGATCCACCCGCCTCAGCCTCCCAAAGTGCTGGGATTAGGCTCATGTCTTCTTTGGTTTTTGGCATCCAGCCCCCACTGCATCTGATGGAGATGGTATATGCTTCACTGAGAGGCTCCACATACTCCCCGCGGGCCATACACACTTTACTTAGCCTTCAACTAGTTTTCTTTGCTATTCTGCTAACTACCTCCAGTAGATCCAGTTTTTTTTTTTTTTTTTTTTTTAATGTAGCAATCCAAACTAGACATGGGTCTGAACCCTCAAGGGGATGTAAACATAGTACTTTCTTGCCTTTTTTCTGTTTTTATTTTATATGGGAGAAAATGCATTTTCTCTTCAGTCAGAGACCACTGCAGCCCAGCCCACGTGCCCCTATCCCTCAGGCTTGGTATAGTCAGGGTGGAAGGAAGGGAGTCTAAAAGTAGGGCTCATTTCAGAATTAAGTGCAGGGTGAGCCAGTGTTATCGACAGAAACTCTCTTTCTCATAATTGGTCTGCTGATATACTCAGAGACTTGGAAGGCTTCAGGCTTTGAAGAGGGGCCACTAGGTAGGGCTGAGTCCTGGCCTAGCCCAACCAGCCATTGCTCTCTGAATGATGGCTTGACACTACTGTCCCCTGTCAGCACTATTGTTTCTGTTATCCCTCGAGACCAAAGCAAGTGCAAAAGCTAAGAAAACCATGAACTCGAGAACAAATGGATTCACTCTCAAGCTTCATAAGAGAATTCTTCTTCAAAGTGGGGACTAATTCCTTTGCATCTCATAGCACAAGAGGAGAGTCTACTGCCTCCCTGTCTCTGAAGAATATGATCTATTTTTAAATTTTATATGCCCCAAATCTGGGTTTTCCCTGGGGTTCCATGATCGCTTCTCTTTATTTACCTTTTCCCCAAATATAAAACATACACTGCACGATGCTAAAGACCACTACATAGATCCATGCTTTTTATTTTCTCTGTCTTTTTCCCTTTTCTAGTGCTACTTTATGACCGTATCCATGAGGATTTCTACAATCTTATTAATATTTAACATTTATTGTTAGTCTCTTGAGCCACCACAGGAACATATATTATCTCTTTGCAAGATTTAATGTCACCCTTAGTGATTCATATTCTCAATGGTATGCTTTCTACTTAGAAAAAAAAAACCTTCTTCATCTCCAAATTAAAGCATTCTGTGCTCAGCTGAAGTTCTAGCACTTGGGCAGAGGAGTGAGTAATAGACAATGAGGGATACTTTGTCTATTATATACTTTGACAACCAGGGATCACAAGTTTTTCACAAAAACTCTTGGAATTATTTAGCTCATGTCCTGTGTTTATATTTATATTTATATGAAATGCCTTCAAATATAGACTTTAATTGAATTAAAAACATGATAAAGTCAGACGTTTAACTTTGCACAGTCTTGAAAGCAAAGTTTACCCTGCCAGCAAATATTATAAACTTAATATCATGGGACTGATTTACTCATCAATGGGAAGAAGTTGTTTTTGAATCTTTTAGCAGTGTCCTTCCACATACTAATAATTAGTGTACTAATTGAAAATTATTCTTATATATTAAAAAATACGATTGGCAGAACTCATTTAGAAATACTTTGTTGGCTTACTTTGACCATTTGGAACTCCTGATTTCAATTGACAGATGCCCAATGTATTTAAAAGAAATATTCTCCAGTGCTGACTGTATAGTTTTTCAAATTAGTCATTGAACTGACTAGCACTTTCGGCTTCAACCTTACAATCAGAATTCGAATTTACCCTCTAGCATATGCAACTCAAAACATCTAGGTTTGGATGGCAGACAGGTCTCATTTTAATATTGGCTCCTCATTTCCTTCCTATGTGGCATATAGAACAAACATTTAACCTCTTAAAAATATTAATTTGTTGGGTATGGTGGCTCATGCCTGTAATCCCAATGCTTTGGGAGTATGAGGCAGAAGGATCACTTGAGGCCGGGAGTTTGAGACCAGCCTGGGCAACACAGCAAGACCCAGTCTATGCTTGAAGTCCCACCTACTTGGGAGACTGAGGCAGGAGGACTGCTTGAGCCTAGGAGTTTGAGGCTGTAGTGAACTATGATCATGCCACTGCACTCCAGCCTAGTGACAGAGCCAGACACTGTCCCTAAAATAATAATAATAATAATAATAATAATAATTAGCAGAATACCAAGAATGACAAATGCACTTATTGAGGTATAACTATGTTTTAGTAACTTTCCTTGCTGGTCATTTCTGTTGTACAGGAGGGTCCATGCATAACTTGAATCAGGTATCCCTGGCCATGTATCTTAGCTCTATACCAAGCCACATTAAGTCACAGCAAAATGTTGGCTGCAGTTTCCCCCATCTCATTGAGACCAGAGGCAAAGCTTGGTGAGTTTAGTAAAAGATTAGTGCATCCCTGGTGATCCAAGGTAAGTGTTTTATTGCTTCATATAGGGATACGATAATTACCACTTTTCAAGAAACATTGTATCTTTCTGCAGATGATTCTAAGCAGGGAGCATATGTCACCTCCAAATATTCAACCTACGATTCAAGTATGTCTATAATGTATTTCTTTTTATTTACTTAATGCACTGCTTCAATGTAGTTGAACTGGTTGTTGCGTTCGCTCCTCCCTTTAAAGACGTTTAAGGTAAATGCGTCTAACACCAAGAATTAGCCAGAAAGATCTAGTCTGCAGTGTGAACAACAAGGCAGGAAGCATGAGAGAACAGCCTACCTTCCTGAATATTCTGTTTGTTTTAATAACTAATGCTTATTAAGTGCTTACTTACATTATTTTTCCTACTTTATAGATGAAGAAACTGAAGCCCCCAAGAGGTTGAATGACTTGTCCAAGCTCCCACAGCTTATAAGGGACAGAGCCAAGGTTCACACAAGGTAACTTGCCTTTTAAGCTTGAGTTTGTAAACTTTTCCCTGTCTTGCCTCCTTCTGTAATCAAACAAACCTCCTCTAGCCTCTTTCTGCCTCTACTTCTTCCATGTACCCCATAGGAACAAATGAGTACATTCCTGCTAATGTGTCCCACCACTCTCCAATAAACATCTCATTCAGCTTCAACTCCCTATAAGTTACCCATGAATTGCCTGAGAACTTTATCTTCTTTATACATTTCCTTCATAAAGTTATTCCATCATGGATCTTTTTTTTTTTGTTGTCAGAGAGAAGGTTGCATAAACAATACATATTTCTTACTCTTACAAGTTAATAACCAATTGTCATATGGACATAAGAGACAGGTAGGTGTAGATTTTAATTGGGTTGTTTGTCAATCACTGAGTTTTAAGAGTTATTTGAATATTTTGGATGCCAACTCTTTATCTAATTATGTATTTTGCAGTTATTTTATCTCTCCCAGTCTGTGGCTTGTCTTCTAATATTCTTAACAGTGTCTTTCACAGAGCAGAAATTTTTCATTTTAATGGAGTCCAACTTACTAGGTTTTTCTTTCATGGATTCTGCTTTCAGTGTTATGGTTTTAGTCATTGTCATACCCGGGATCACCTAGATTTTCTCTTACATTATCTTCTAGTTTTATAGGTTTGTGTTGCATATTTAGGTCTATGATCTATGTATGAGTTAATTTTTATGAAAGGCATAAGTTTTGTGTCTAGATTAATTCTTTGTATGTAGATGTCCAGTTGCTCCAGCACCATTTGTTGAAAAGATTAACTTCTCTCCACTGTATTGCCTTTGTTCCTTTATCAAAGATAAGGTGACTATATTTGTGTGTATCTATTTCAGGACTCCCTTTTGTTCCATTGATCTATTTGTTCATTCTTTCACCAATACCACACTGTCTTGATTACTGTAGCTTTATAGTAAGTCTTGAAGTCAGGTAGTGTCAGTTCTCTGACTTTGTTCTTCTCCTTCAATATTGCATTGGCTATTCTGAGGTTTTTTGTCTGTCCATATAAACTTTAAAACCACCAGTTTGTCAATATCCACAAAATAACTTGCTAGGATTTTGATTGGGATTACACTGAATCTCTAGATCAAGTTGAAAAGAACTGACATTTTGACAATATTGAGTCTTCTTATCCACATATATGGAATATCTCTCCATTTATTTAGATCTTCTTTGATTTCTTTTGATGAGAAGGTTTTCATTTTCCTCTTACAGATCTTGTACACATTTTGTTAGACTTATCCCTAAGTTATGTTTGTTTGGGGATTTTTGGTGTTAATATAAACGCCATTGTGTTTTTTATTTCAAATGTCAATTGTTCACTGGTGGCATATAGGGAAACAATTGACTTCTGTATCTACGAGAAGATTTTAAAAATCAAATATATTACTGATTAAAGCTGGATTTCAGGATATTAACGCAATTGTGGCTTTTTAACACCATATAATGCATTTGACATTTTTCCCTATCCACTTTCAACACAGCTGAACAGCCACAGGCTTCTCCCAGACTACTGAAGGAAGATCACCGCAGAGAGAAACTGAGAATGTGCCCTGAGAACAGGCACCTCCACAAGGAGAGAGAAAAGCCCAGGAGAGGTAGACTCTGTGTTACCAGCAAACAAATCACTCCTTCTCTCTTGGGCAGGGGCAACGTCAGCGGCTGAGAGAGTCTAGGAAATTCTACTCAAGCAGAGCTGCCCATCAGGGAGATCTGAGGCTGACGAAAGGGAATTCTCTCAAACATTCTCCACTAGTCACTCCAACTTGAAAATACTTAAAACATTAAGATAGACAGTGAAAGTTAAAGGTGGTGTCAAAAATGTACTTTACTGCGTGCATGTGCTTATGTGTATGTATATGCCTGCATATCCCTTCCATCACATTCATCAAACTTCTGTAAAAGCAGTCCTATTAAAATATTGTCACCTAAGGCCTGGGCTTCCTACATGCATGGTATGTCACCAGGAATTCTGTTTTTTGTTTTGTTTTTAAAATAATATACCATTTATAATAAATTATTAATCTAAAATGTGGAAAATAGAAAAGAAGCACAAAACAGCCACACATTATGTCATCAGAGTTCAGTATTTTCCTCTATGTTTATGTATATATGTATATGTATATAGACACACATATATACACACACACATACATATATACACACACGTGTACATATATACATTTAAAAGGATTGCAGTCTACATATATTTTTATGATCTGATTTTTAATTAATATATCTTGAAAATTTTCTACCCATTAAATAGTCTTCTATAAGATTACTTTTAAGGTATGAGTAGTGTTACATCATATGTAGATTTGTATGTATCATAATTTATCAAATCAACCCGTTATTGCTGACCTCTTAGATTATTTATAAGGTTTTCTCTAACATAAATGATTCTATAATGAACATTTGTGTTCACAAATCTTTGCACAATTGTCTAATTATGTCCTCAAGTTATAACCCTGTGACTAAACTTCCTATGTGACTAGGTATGCACTTTTTTTTAAGTGTTTTGAAGCATATTGTCAAACTATGCTCTTATCTGCAACTTTTAAGAAATTGATTCTTCCAGTTTCTCAACTACTCACTGGTATTAAGTTGGTCATCTGTGAAAACTGTTTACAGTCATGTGGTTCATGTTTAGACCATGAACACATGGATTTGTTGAAATCACCCTGGAAGAATAAATGAATTAATGTAGATTCTAAAATTAGAAAGTAGCAGAGCTACAAAACTAACCTACCAAATATCGTGGTGCACACACTGTTGTACTGTTCTCCAAGTTTCTAAACTTCTCAGAGAAATTGAGACTGCTTCTTTGGATAAAATGCTCATATGGAGAGAAACTCCTTAAGCTCTGAAATACCTTTTTTACCTAGATCCTGATAGACAGCAAAATCTGTGGTATGACAAATGGCATCTGACATCCAGGAAGGAACATATCCTAAAAAATAAGTCCATATCTCTCATCCATCTCTAATTTCAAGGGACAGGCTTTCGTGCAAGATCTGTATCTGCCTCTGCCTTCCACAAACACCAAGTCTTAGTCTTCTGGCTCTATAATCAACTTGACTGAAACACAGCCACAACACGATTTGAGTTAAATTTTGTTCCCATAAAGAACTCTGACATGCTGCTTGTCTGAAAGTCATTTCTAAGGAGAAAAATATAGGTAAGTAAGCTATCAATCAAAGAAAACATATTTTCCTAGTTTTAAGAAGTGTGCTTAAATAATTCATATTTTTGCATTTATATATAATATCTATCAATGGATTTGAGCTATTTCAGGAGAATATTTATAATAGACATTAACTATTTAGGACCTTTCTTGTGAGGAGTTCAAAGCACAGTACTGTGTATTAGCCAGGGTTCTCCAGAGAGACAGAACAAGTAGGAGAGATAGATAGATAGGTAGATAGGGATTTATTAGGGAATTTGGCTCACATGATTATGGAGGCTGAGAAGTCCCATGACAGGCCTGCTGCAGGCTGGTGACACTGGGATGGTGACAGTGTGACTCAGTCCTAGCTCAAAAGCCTCAGAAGAGGGGACACAGATGATGTAATTCTTAGTTCAATGGCAAAGGCCTGAGTGAGACATGGGGAGGGGTGGGCACTGGCATAGTCCTGGAATCCAAAGGCCAGAGAGCCTGGAGTTCTGATGTCCAAAAGCAGGAGAAGAGCATCCCGGCTCCAGGAGGGTGGAAGAGAAAGGAAATCTCTTTTCCTCTTCCTTATCTGTTCTATCTGGACCTTCATCCAAATGGATGGTGCCCATCCACATTGAGGGCAGATCTGCCTCACTCAGTTCACTGACTCCCATGTCACTCTCCTCTGGAAACACCCTTGCAGACAGAGCCAGAAGCAATTCTTTACAAACTCTCTGGGTATTTCAAAATACTGTTAAGTTGACAACTAAAATTAACCATCAGAAGTCCACCTCATGTCAACTTGGCACCCATATGCATTTCCTTAAACCATACTTGATCTCCAAACAAAGGTAATAGCAAGGTAATAGTTCCTACTGAAAATGAGCTAATCCCTCCCTCAAGTGAGGTCCTTGGGTGATGTTTGCTATTCTCTTGATAGTCCATAACTTAAATACTTTGATGTAAAATGAACAGTACTTAAATATTGTTATAAAGTCAATATGTCTTATGTTACATGATAAAGGAATAAGAGAAGAATGAAAACAAAGATATTTGCCTAATATATGTATATACATACACACAAACACATTCTTAACCAAGTAGGGAAGAAATCTTCACGAAATAGTTCTCCTTTCTGTAACTGGTTATGCCGTGATAGTTGATATTTATAACTACTTTCTATAAACCATTCAATATTCCCTATGCCTTTAGCAAGCACCCCAGCTGGTCATTGTTCTTTATTTGGCGTGGTAACTGAAACTTTCATTTCTGAAGGGTCTGGACCATTTGTAGTCCTCCCGGGATTGGGTTGTTGCAATTTCCCATTGACCTTAATCACAGGGCACGGTAATACTAGGACACTTTCTAAGGGATCTCCTGTATTCCTTACATCCATTATGGAGTAGTAGCTCCAGTTTCCTCTGGGAAGCCTGGCTCAGTCATCCCAGCCAACACTACAACTTCTTTATTAGTCTGTTGACTCAGAGGCATAAAGTGCCCAAAGAGGCTAGGTGGCAGTCTTAACTTCCAGTTCAGTGGAAGCATTATTGTCCCTGATGGACGTTTTCCTCCCTCTGACTAGCAGAGCATAAAGTTGTGGGAACAGGAAACAAAAATTTGGCTAGTCGGTCACTAGGGGGAGATGGTGAGTGGTGCCACTTCCATTTCTATCCCTTGATTTCTGAACCTATGAATCCTCACTGTGAAGCAGTACCACATATTGAATGCTGATTCAGAACATATACAACCTTCCAGAGAACTTTGCCCAACCCTACAAAATATGGCAGTAGGTGACAATCTAGCTGGCATTGTAACTGCAACTTCAAAAGACTGTCACCCTGTTCTATCAAGTCAGCTGCTTCAGTATGACGGGGAACATGGTAAAACCAGTAAATGCCATGAGCATGAAGCCATTACTGTACTTCTTTGGCTGTGAAGTGAGTTGCGTGGTCAGAAGCAATGCTGTGTGGGACACCACGATGTTAGATAAGGCATTCTGTAAGTCTGTGGGTGCTAGCTTTGACAGAAGCATTGAATGCAGGAAAGGCAAATCCATATTCAGAGTAAGTTTCTATCCTAGTAAGGTGCTGTTCCTTCCATGATGTAAGCAGTACCGTGTAATCAATCTGCTGCCAGGTAGCTGGTTGGTCACCCCAGGGATCATATCAGTGGCTCAGTGCTGGTCTTTGCTGCTGGCAGATTGAGCACTCAGAGGTGGCTCTAGCCAGATTAATCTTGATGAGTAGAAGTCCATTTTGCTAAGCCCATACATAATTTCCATTCTTGCCTCTATGGTCGCTTTTTTTATGAGCCTATTGGGTGGCTGGGAAAAGAGTGACTAATATCCATAAAATGGGTCATCCTATTTACTTGATTATTACAATCCTCCTCTGCTGAGATCATCCTTTGGTGAGCATTCATATGTAACACAAATACCTTCACATCTTTCACTCACTCAGGGAAGCCTATCCATACTTCTTTCCCAGATGTCTTTGTCATTAATTTTCCAATGAAGTCCCTGACCATCCAGCCAAACCTTTGGCTACAGCCCATAAGTTGGTATAAAATTGCACATATGGTCATTTCTCTTTCCAAGCAAAGGGTGCAACCCAATGCACTGCCTGAAGTTCTGCTCATTGAGATTTCCCTTTACCACTGTCCTTCAGAGATGTTCCCCAAATGGGTTGTAGGGCTACAACTGTCCACTTTCAGGTGTTGCCTGCATATTGTGCAGAACAATCTGTAAACCAGGCCCTAGTCTTCTTTGCCTCTGTAATCTTATCATAGAGTACTCCTTATGAAGTCGTAAGTGCAGGCTGGGAGAGAGAAGGCAGTGTAGAAGGAGTAGGAACCATGGACATTTGGGCCACTTCTTCACGTAACTTTCTTGTACCTTTAGGACCTGTTCAGGCCTGATCATGTATATACTACTTCCATTTGATGACAGAGTGCTGCTGTGCACACCCAACCTTATGGCTTGATGAGTCAGATAGCATGCAATTCATGACAGGCAGCTCAGATGGCATGGTAACTTGGTGAATGATGGTCAAATGTTCAGTTTCTACTAAGGCCCAGTGGCGGGCCAAGAGCTATCTGTCAAAAGGAGAGCAATTATCTGCAGATGATGGTAGGACTTTACTCCAAAATCCTAAGGACCTCTGCTGTGATTCATCTATAGGGGCCTGCCAAAGCAGCCAAACAGCTTTCTTATCTGCCATTGACATCTAAAGTACCATTGGATCTGCTGGATTATATGACTCAAATGGCAGAGCAGCTTGCACAACAGCTTGGAGCTGTTGCAGAGCCTCCTCTTGTTCTGGGCCCCACTCAAAACTAGCAGATTTTTCAGTCACTCAGTAGATGCACTGGAATAACACACCCAAATGAGAAGTGTGCTGCTTCCAAAAATCAAATAAGCCTACTAGGCGTTGTACCTCTTTCTTGGTTGCAGGAAAGGCCAGATGCAACAACTTATTCTTCACTTAGAAGGGATATCTTAATGTGCCCTACACCACTGGACCCCTAGAAATTTCACTGAGGCAGAAGAACCCCAAACTTTAGTTGTATTTATTTTCCATTCTCTGACATGCAAATGTCTTACTAATAAGTGCACAGTTGTCACTACTTCACTACTTACTAGGTCCAATTAGCAGAGTGTAATCAATGTAATGGACCAGTGTGATATCTTGTGGAAGGGAAAATGATCAAGATCCCTGCAAACTAAACTATGACATAGGCCTGGGGAGTTGATGTATCCCTGATGTAGGACAGTGAAGGTGTATTGCTGGCCTTGCCAACTGAAAGCAAACTGCCTTATAGACAGAAAAGGAGAAAAAGGCATTTGCCAAATCTATAACTGCATATCAAGTACCAGGAGATGTGTCAGTTTGCTCAATCAATGAAACCACATCTTGTATAGCAGCTGTGATTGGAGTCACCACTTGGTTAAGCTAATAATTCACTGCTATTCTCCAGAATCCATATCTTCTGCACAGGCCAAATAGGAGAGTTAAATGAGGATGTGGAGGGAATCATCACTCCTGTATCTTTCAGGTCCTTGATGTTAGCACTAATCTCTGCATTTGTCTCCAGGGATATGGTATTGGTTTTAGTTTACCATTTTCTTAAGCAGAGATTGCTCTAAAGGCTTGTATTTGGTCTTTACCATTATAACAGCCCTCAGTACAGAAGTTAAAGAACAAAAGCTGCTGAGTATGTCTATTGTAATTATACATTTGGAACTGGGGTGATGACCACTGGATGGGTTTTGGGTACCCACTGGAAGGCAGACTTGAGCTAAAACTGCATTGATGATGGGACCTCCAGAAGACCCTACTCTGACTGGGTGGCTGCAATGATGTTTCAAGACTCTTGTTAGTTGAGAGTCAGGATCTAGTAACCCTGAAAGGTTTGATTATTTTCTTTCCTACAATGCAGTTACCCTGGTAAAAGGCAGTAAGTCCCTTTGGGGAAGAATGGAAGATAGAATAACGGTAAATTCTCACTAATGTACCAGGGTTCTTCCTAGAGGGGACCCAGCCTCCTCTTCATTCAAGAGGTTCTGGATCTGTAAACTGGCTCAGGTCTGGGAACTGATTGAGGGGCTGTGATTCCCTCTTTTTATGATTTGAATTCAACTCTTGTCCACTTGACCTGAAAGTTTTCTGCCAATACAGATCAAGTAAGAACTTTAGTAGGTTTATTCTTTATTTCACTTCTAGGAACATCATGATTAACTAGCCAGCACCACCTTCATTCAGCATATGAATCTACATGAGTCAGACTATTCTGAATGTTGCTTTGCTTCTGATGTCCATTATGGTACCTATGCCTGCCTTGTTATGGATGATTGAATGCTGCCACTTGTCCCCTGCCACCCTGGGATCCAATCATTACCATTGCATTTTTCTTTTTTCAATTGAATGACTGCAAATCACAGAACTCTTCAGGGATGTTGGGGCTCCCCTTACAAATCTATTTATCAAAATATTGGTGAAAGGTATGTGTGGGTGAGTAGGTTTTAAGTGACAAATACATTCTAGCATTCTAGTCTCCCTAAGCGCTTGCATCCCTTCCTCTATTGTAAACAGGGAGATGGGATGTTTAGGTCATCTCCTACTCACTCACTGTGGGCTATCTTTTGATCCATGTTTTAGCCAACCAACCAAAGTGTTAGCACCTTTCCTAACTCCCTGAACTGCAACATTAAGTGCATAATCTCAGCTTAGTAGGCCCGTATTAATAAATTTGGTCTGATCCAACTTTATGTTCCTTCCACCATTATCCCACACCCTTAATATCTATTCCCATACATGTTCCCCAGATTTCTGCTTCTATAAATTAGAAAACTGAAGTAGTTCTTTTGTAGTGTAATGCACCTGCTGGTGGGCCACACTTTGTACCTCACTCTTAGGGGCCTACTGGGGCTTGAATCTCTTTATAGATCTAGAGGCAAAGAGGGGTGATAGAGTTGAGTCCTGAGGAGCATCAGCATTGCCTTGCTTGACAACTGACTCAGAGGAGGACATTGCCATTTCCTCAGGCAAATACAGAGTTAATCCCCTCTGTCAGAGGTGGAAAGGCTGATCTCACTGTGGGTGGGAATGTGCTGCTGCTAGGAATGGAGAGGCCACTTCTGTTGGCAAACAATGCTCATCAGAATTTAGGAGCTTGATGTCCCAGCCTCACCTGGATTTTCCCACACCATTACACTCTGACTTATGCAACCTCATTCTTTACAACCAATGCCCTCACTTTAACTGTGGACAGCCTTCGAGACTGAGCATTCAACTTTTGTTGTAATTCAGCCAATTGCATAATGAGGGCTTGTGTTTGATCTTCAGCTATTTCAGCCCTGTGTCTACAGGAGAAAATATTCTCCCTCAGGGCATACTTAGAAGCTCTTAGGCTATTTATGGTTTTCCACAGATGTTCAAAGGTATCACATAGACAGTTACCAAGTTCCTTGCCTTTTATAAGTGGTTAATTAGGAGTATCAAATACAGTTGTTTTTTGTATCCCTATAAACAGTTTATACCATGAACTATCAGTGCTGTCTGTACTATTAGAAGTAGAGTTCTCAGCACTTTTAGGTCTAATCAGATTAGGCAGCCAATTCTAGAAACACCCAAACCAATTAAGAAAACTTATCCTAAAAATTCTGTTCTTCCAGAACCATTCCTGGAACCAAGTCTCTGTCTTAGTCTGTTTTGTGCTGTTATAACAGAATAT
This sequence comes from Rhinopithecus bieti, assembly GCF_001698545.2. Taxonomy (NCBI): domain Eukaryota; kingdom Metazoa; phylum Chordata; class Mammalia; order Primates; family Cercopithecidae; genus Rhinopithecus; species Rhinopithecus bieti. The sequence goes on from NW_016804690.1 coordinate 7,509,709, forward strand.
CTGAGACTGGGTAATATATAAAGAACAGATATTTACTTCTTACAGTTCTATCTCCTTGAGTTCTAGGAGATAAGAGGGATGAACTCATCTTTTTTTCAGGAACCCGCTCCCATGTTAACTAACCCACTGTCAAGATAACAACATGAATTCATTCAGGAAGGCAGACCAACTTAAAGGTCCCGCCTCTCAACACTGTTTCTTGGGGTTTAAGTTTCCAACACATGAACTTAGAGAAACACATTCAAGCCACACTCACACACACACACACACACACACACACACACAGAGAGAGAGAGAGAGAGAGAGAGAGACCATGCCCCTGGCCCTTAAAATTCATATTCTTCTCACGTGAAAAATACATTCATTCCATCCAAATAGTCCCATGTTCATTTCATCCCAATAGCTCCCTTACCTCCTCTTGCTCTCACACTCTCTTGCCTTCTCACTTTCTTCCATGTGATCATGCAGCATTAAAGCCCCAGTTGTGGGGCCCTTGATCTTGGACTTTCCACCCTCTAGAATTGTAAGAAATGAATCTCTATTCTTTATAAGTTACCCAGTCTCAGATATTTTGTTATAACAGCACAAACAAACTAAGACAGGGAATTGGTATCAGGAAGGTTCTAGAAGAACAGAATTTTTAGGATGAGTTTCCTTAATTGCTGTAGGGGTTTCTTAACTTGTTTTCATCACCGACTCAGAAGGGCAAAGTCCAGAGTCTCATCTGAGTAAGACATGGGTGAGACATAAGGCATGATTCACTCAAATCAAATTGCTCTTCAGTTGTGAACCTGTGAAATTAACAAATTGTGTGCTTCTAAAAGACAACAGGTGGACAGACAGACATTCCCATTTCAAAAGGGAGAAATAGACCAAAAAACGAAGGAATAACTTTCCCCAAGTAAGTCCAAAACCCAAAAAAGAACATTAAGTCTTAAAGTTGGAAAATATTTTCCTTTGACTCCATGTCCCTCATCCTGGGCATACTAGGGCAGAGTTGGGCTCCCAAAGCATCACGTAGCCCTGCCCCTATGGCTTTCCTGGGCTCAGTCCACTCAGTGACTCTGCTGGGTTGGAATCTCATACCTTCAGGTTTCCCAGCCTGAAGTTGCATGCTGGTGACTCTATAGTTCGGGGCTTCTGAGGTGGCCTTACCCCCATGGCTCCACTAGGCATTACCCTAGTGGGGACTCTCTGTCAAGGCTCCAACCCCACTTTTTTACAGTGCATTTCCAAGCTGTCGATGACATCCTTTGAAATCTAAGTGGAGGCTACGATGGCCTCGCAGCTCTTGCGTTTAGCACACCTATAGAATTAGCACCACATGGACACCACCAAGGCTACTGTTTACATCTTCTGGAGTGGGAGCACAAGTTGCAGCTGGGCCCACTTAAGGTACAGCTGGGATTGCCAAGAAATTCTGTGCTAGGATGAGAGAAGCAGAGACTTGAAGCATTTCAGGGCAGCAAATACTGATATCCCACTGGCACCTCTCTGGAAACATTGCCCTCAAGATCCTGTTCTGGGCCAGTAATGAGAGGGGCAGACTTGAAGATCTCTGAAATGAATCTGGGGTCTTTCTCTTACTGTCTTAATGAATAGCACCTGACTTACTTGTATCCATGTTAATCCCTTTGTCCAACGGTTGTTTGGCCCTTGTTCTCCTAAAGATGCCTTCACTCTTTACATGTCCGGTCTGAGAACTCTGCTCTGCTTGCCTTTTAATTATAAATTTCTTTTTTATTATTATTATACGTTAAGTTCTAGGGTACATGTGCATAACGTGCAGGTTTGTTGCATATGTATACTTGTGCCATGTTGGTGTGCTGCACCCATCAACTCATCAGCACCCATCAACTCGTCATTTACATCAGGTATAACTCCCAATACAATCTCTCCCCCCCCATAATAGGCCCCAGTGTGTGATGTTCCCCTTCCCGAGTCCAAGTGATCTCATTGCTCAGTTCCCACCTATGAGTGAGAACATCTTTAAATAGTTTCTCTCCTCTTACATCTTACTGTATGCAGTTAAAAGTAGCCAGCCAGCTCCTTCAATATTTTGCATAGACATTTATTCCACTAAATATCCTAGATAACTGCTCAATTCCACCTTTCATAATGCCCTAAGACATAGATACAATTCAGCCAAGTTCTTTGCAAATTTATAACACAGATGGCCATTACTCTGGTTTCCAGTAAGATATTTCTAATTTCTGGTCAAGGTGTGTTGACATGTATTACTTGAATTTATTGCTGATGTATAATAACACTTTAACTCTAGAATAGTATAGCTTTTGGCTGAGAAAACCAAAACTTCCCCTAAATTATGTCAAACTTGGGTCCCAAAGCCACTATTTTCATTCATATAATTTTTCAGAGGTCTTGAAATTCTAGTTAAGAGAATAAAATAAAGTGCTCAGAGTACTTGATTATCTTGTTTCCTTTTTTATTTTTTTAAGAAATTACTTTTATGGTGTTATTGTGACTTTGTAGAAATGCAGGAACTATTACAATAAGGAAAGGATAAAATGTAAAGAGAATCACAATTAAAAACCTTAAAGGGGCATACACTTAGTAACACACACACACACACACACACACACACACACACACACACACAGAGATATTCCTAATTTCTGTCTAAGTCCTCATCAGAATGGCCTTTACTGTTTATATTTCTGCCAACATTCTAATCACAACCACTTAAGTAATCTCTAAGATTTAGGTACTTCTTACAGCTCATCTTCTCAGCCCTCATGGAATTGTCCTTAACCCTTCATTCACGGTAATATGGACTTTTTTTAGCCTGCTCCTCCAAATTCTTCCAGTTTCTACCCATTACCCAGTTCCAAAGCTACTTTCACATTTTCAGGTGTTTGTTATAGCAGCAGCCCCAGTTCTTGGTTCCAAATTCTGTATTAGTGAGGGTTCTTCAGAGAGCAAGAACCAGTAGGAAGGAAAGATAGACAGATGGAGAGATGGATAGGTACATAGATAGACAGAGAGGTAGAAGATTTATTAGGAGAATTGGCTCACATAATTGTGGAGGATGAGAGGTCCCATGACAGGCTGTCTGCAAGCTGGCAACCCTGGGATGCTGATAGTGTGACACAGTCCTAGTCCAGAAGCCCCAGAACCACAAATGCCAATGGTATAATTTTCAGTCTGAGGCTGGAAGACTGAGAATCTAGGAGGCTGTGGGATAGAGCCTGGTGTTCTGCAATCTAAGGGCAGGAGAAAAGGAGGATTCCACCTCCAGGAAAGAGAGAAGAAATTGCCCTTGCTATTCTATCCAGGCCATCAGCCATTTGGATGGTGCCCCACTGAGGGCAGACTTGCCTCACTCAGTCTGTTGATTCACACTCCAATCTCCTCTGGAAACACATTCACAGGCACACCCAGAAGTATTGCTTTACTGGTTCTCTAGGTATTTCTTAAACCAGCTTAGTTGACACATAAAATTCATCATCACATACTGATAAAACTTAAATATGTATTCTTTCTTTTTATAAATATTACTATAAATGTATCCCTACTATATGCCAGTTTGTATTTGGCTCTTGAGATAGTAAAATAAATAATATTTGGGACCCTTGCTTAAGAATCTTTCAGTGTATATTACAAAATGCTCGGCATCATTAATTATGTAGAGGGACTCATTATTAATCAGGGAAATCGAATCAAAACCACACTGAGTGTGTTAGGCTATTCTTTGCATTGCTATAAAGCAATACCTGAGACTGGGTAATTTGTAATGAAAAGTTTAATTGTCTCATGGCTCTGTATGCTGTACAAGCATGGCGCCAGCATTTGCTTGGCTTCTGGGAAGGCCTCAGGAAGCTTACAATCACAGCTGATGGTGAAAGGGAAGCAGGCATCTCACATGGCGACTGTGGGGGCGAGTTAGGGGGAGGTGCCACACACTTTTAAATAACCAGATCTTGTAAGAATTCACTCACTATGGTGAGGATGGCACAAAGCCATAAGGGAGCCTCCCTCATGATCCAGTTACCTCTCACCAGACACCACGTCCAACATTGGGGATTACAATTCAACATGAGATTTAGAGGGGACAGCGTTCAAACTATGTCAATGAAATACCACTTCATGCTCACTGGGTTGACTAAAGTTACAAAGATAGAGAATAGCAAGTGTTGCCAAGGATGTGGATAAATTAGAACCTTCATCCATTGCTGGTGGCATTGTAAAATGGTACAGCCACTTTGTACAGCAATTTGGCAGTTCCTAAAATGTTAAACATGAAGTTGCCATATGACCCAGCAATTTCACTTCTAGGTATATATACAAAAGAATTGAAAATGTATGCCCGCATAAAACATGCACATATTTTTAATGAATTAATGATTTTAGAGAATTATTTGATTTGACATTGTGAATGTACATGGCAGCATTATTCACAGTAACCAAAAACAAGTGGAAACTACGTAAATGACCATCAACTGATGAATGACTAAACAAGATGTGGTCTATCTATACAACAAAATATTATTTGTTCATAAAAAGAAATCACATGCTACAGCACGGATGACTCTTAAAAACATTCGTAAACGAAGTAAAAGAAGGCAGACACAAAAGTCCACATATTTTTATTTCTTTCTAGAAAATGGTCAAAAGACGCAAATCTATAAAGACAGAAAGTAAATTAGTGGTTACTAGGAAGTGGGGGGAAGAGGAAGCGGGGAGTACATGATAATGGTATGAGATTTCTTTTTGGGGTGATGAAAATGGTCCAGAATTAAATTATAGTGATTGACACACAATGTTATGAATATAGAAAACCTATTGAATTGCACTCTTTAAATGAATGAAATTTGTGATATGTGAATTATATCTCAATAAATGTGTTATTCAAAAAGAAGAAATTCCCAGGATAATGCAACTTACTCTACTCATTCTGGTTGAGTAGAATGAGTCACGTTATCCTGGAAATCCTACAATGCCATCCTTTAAGAAAGGGTGGGGAGGGGCTTCATGAAGGCACTAACATCTGCCTTAAATATTTAAGGATGAGTAGGAATAAAGTTCATGTAAGGAGCAGGAAAGAACATCCAGGTAAAGGGAATGACACTAGCACATTGTAGATATTGAATAAGTATTTTTAAATAAAGTAATGATTTTAGAAAATTATTTGACTTGACAGTCATGAGAACTCCCTTTCCAAGGGCCAAGAAAATTAGGGACCTGTCCCAAAACTATGATGAAACTGGGATGGGAACCACTGTTTGTTGGCAGATTGCACAATAACAAAGTTATGATCTTATCAGTTTCCTCTGATATAAAACATCTAGCAATTTCTGGATTGATCTCTGATGAAATCTTAGAAGAAATCTTTGCTATTTCTGCTATTTCTTTTATCCTAGAATATGTCTACAAGACACATGCATAGAGCATGGTAAAATATCAAGCAAATGCAAATTATCTCACATCGTATAAATAGGCAAGATTAAGTTGAATTTTTCCTTTTTAAACTTTTCAACCAACTTTTTTGGAATAGAGGACTACAGACTCATGTCTATAAATTCTATACATTTTCTAAATTATGGATGATGTTTATAGAATTCACAACTAATCTTTTTCTATCCCTAGATTTCAAGAACATTTAAACAAGCTAAGTGTTCAAAATATGTTAAAATTAAATTCAAAAGCACAGTTTGAATCCCAATAGGGTTTCGGCTGTGGAAAAATTTAGTTAAACCAGTGAAGGTAGGAGATAGCAAATAAATGGAGTTGAGTGCTACATAATTTAACTTTAAGAGAAACATAATTAACCAGCATGTCATTTTATACAGTTGATCATTTGTAATGAGAAGATGTGGGATAAAGGCCAGGCATGGTGTCTCATGCCTGTAATCCCAGCACTTTGGGAGGCTGAGGTGGGTGGATCACCTGAGGTCAGGAGTTTGAGACCAGCCTGGCCAACATGGTGAAACCCCGTCTCTATGAAAAATACAAAAATTAGCCGGGTGTAGTGGCAGGTGCCAGTAATCTCAGCTACTTGGGAGGCTGAGGCAGGAGAATCACTTGAACCCGAGAGGCGAAGGTTGCAGTGAGACGAGATTATGCCACTACATTCCAGCCTGGGCAACAGAACGATACACCGTCTCAAAAAAAAAAAAAAAAAAAAAAAAGATTTGGGGTAGGATGATAACAAGAACCAATCCGAGTGAAAAACATTTTGCCTAGGTGAAACTGTCAGTGGTTTGCAAAACTGAAGAGAAGAGAATAGATGTCTGAGAGGGTGGGTTAGAGGTAACAGGATTTTGCCCTACTATGGAAACTTAAGCTAAAGATTGCAAAGCTTTTATGTGATATTGCCTTTGGAGTGACAACTGCCAACAGGAGTTGAATGGTGGTGAGGTCAGTATAGATTTTTTTCTAGGTCTCCCTGCTGCCATTTCCTGTCATGAGAGCTGTCATCTTCAAATCACTTACATATATTCAGCTATTTTACTGCATCGGTATATAGCAAAAACATTGGGGTAGGAATATTTACTTAGCTTGAAAGATTTTTCATTTTAATGTATACCAGGTTGAGAAATGCTCTGAACACTGTTTAAAATTCTTTCTTTAAAATAGGTTAATAACCTGCAAGTAATTTTTTCAAAGACTTGGATAAGTGTATTTTATGTTTCCTTTAATGAATAGAAAATTACTTTTATTTAAAAGACTTTCATTTACTCTATTGTACATTTTTCATCTGATGGAGAGAAAAATCAATTATTTTAAGAGTTAAGTTCTTTCTGTCAGTTCATTTAAGTAAATCCTACTAAGTTAAATGACCATCAGTATTTTTTTCTTATTTATCCACTCCAAGAAAAGTGCTATAATGTACAGAAGTGGAATATAATTTGCTGTTGAGGAAATGGCATTGATTTTTCTGTCTGTTAAAGACTGCTAGTTAGAAAACAAGAATAATATTTAACTTGGAAAATTTTCTTGGTAAAATTATTCTAGAGTCAGAAAAGAAGGCAGCTAGTCTCATATCCTCTATAACCAGCTTAGGCCTGAGTGTTAAATGCTCAGGTAGAAATGGAGAAAGGATGTTACATATGGAATAATTACAACCAAAATGTTTCATAATTTTATATGCATAATGTTTTTTGCAATATATAAAACACTTTTACATATATGACATAATCTAATTACTAATACATGAATTTTAGTAATCTGGCACTTGAATGGCTAAAAGGAAAGACTGCTTTCAAATTGCAAATTAAATTATAAAATACATCTTAGGGTTTGCTGGATTTGATAACACATAATGTACCTATATCTGTTTTATTTCATTAAGTGCTAACATCTGATTAGATGTCCACAAAACTGCCAAAATACATAAACCATAAAAGTATAAAAAGTAGCAAAATATACAAATACCTCAAAATATACAAACTTCTTTTCATTGTCGATTTTTTTCTATAGAGGTCTAGATATTAAAATGATATCATTAGCAACTATTTTGTGTGTTGTTTCCCCTAAAGGCATCAAATGATAAAGACATACTTGCTGGACCCGTAAGGGGCTCCAAATGGTTTCCCTTGATCCCCGCTTGGATTCAGAGCTAACTGAAAGAGAAACAAAGGAGTGAGGCCCAGGAGCTTTGGGAGAATGTGGCTTGGTTGTGTAGCAACAATGGGATCCCGAATACCCTCACTTAGCCCCTGGGTAACCGATGGTCTTCAGGACCAGAATCTGTGGCAGTAAACACAATGGCACAGATGAGCAGAGATGAGAAAGAATAGGGAATGAAAAGAGATAGGCTATCAAGTCCTCTTTCTCCTCTAAAACTCAACAATCTGATCTTGGAGGAGTGAGTGAGGTAACAGAGTCCAGGGGGACTGAAATAGATGTCCCGTCATGTTAAAGTCCCTCTACTTAGAAACTCAGAATATGGGGATAACTACTGTCAACAAATAACAGAAAATAATGCATAATTATAATATTTCTTTAATATCTAATGTTGCATTATGAGACATGTCTTCAAAAATAATTTTTAGAGGGAATTTGGCCAATACTTATAAAGTATTTAATTGAGCATAACTGTACAAAATGAGATTCGGTGTAAGGATTTATCCTTTTTGAAACCCGGATCTAAGAGAAACACCTCCCTGATTATTTCTTGCACTATAAATTATTTCAAGTCAAGAAAGATTTAAAATAGTTTGAAAACGTGTATTCAAATATTCATAATAGAGCTGAAATCTATAATACCACCAATACATTTTTAATTTAAAAATTATAACCTTTAAATATATGTTATATGGCAGATAAAAATAGTAATGGTCAAAATAGTATGACCAATACTGATTGAGTGCATACGATATTACAAGAATTATATTAGGTAAATGCATGATCTCATTAAAGCACAACTGCCTTGTGAGGTAAGTACTATTACTATTTGCATTTGAGAAATGTCTACTTGGCTTGAAAATTCCATATGAAGTATGTGAATGAGACTCTATTTGTGCTGTTTTTCCCTTTCAATAAAAAGAGAGACAAATATAAGCCCTGTCCTTTATGCTATTAAATAAAACCAATATCAGTTTTCCATAGGTTAACTCTTACAATTGTTCCAGTCAGGGATAGGAAAGCTATCATATGCCCACAGAGATGCAGGCGTTGAAGAACATAAATAACTAGTTCAGAGAAGCTACATGTACCTTTAGGAATTATCAGTAAAAAAAAATCAGAATGACCTGGATTCAAGTCTCAACAGTCCTCTTTTCTAGCTGTGTACCTTAATTCCTTGAAGATTTGGTCTAATCATCTCAAAAATGGAAATAATAAATGGTACTGCCTCACAAGGGTTGTGAGAATCAAATAAGACTTTAAAGCAGCATAAAGCAAATTGCCTATGTAGACACAAGCTTTTCCTCCCCTGTATGTTGCTGGGCTGCCACTTCTTTCTCCAGCTCATCCTTTTGTGCTCTTTGGCACATTCCTTCCCAAAACTGGCTTCCTCCTTGGTAAGGGTACTGGGCTTAATCTTTACCTGCTGATGATAGTAACATCTGCTTCAGATGCCATTTCCTCTATCTCTGTGGTCACATCATGTCTCCCATGGCTTGCTGTCTGCATTGACCAAAATACTTACTTTTGATATAGCAAATATATATGCAAACAAAAAAGAAGGAAAATATTCAATTTTGAGGTCAAGCTTAGGACAAAACCATTTTTTCTTGCAAAAGTCAAAGGACTTGGAAAGGACATATGTTACCAAAATGAGGTGATTTGCATTAGAAATACATTTTTTTTTAACTAAAATGCATATATTAAATAAAGCTCAGGACATTCAAATCCTTAAAGATCCAAGATTTTGCATTTTGTTGTGAAAATGTCTTCCTAAGACATGGCTTTCATCAAGCTTTCTTGGATTCAGTTCCAGTCCATTTAGGTAGTCACTGAATTTTATTTGGAAATGGAATCAGAAACCCACACTAATAATTGGAGACTGCCATCTGAAAGATCAGATGAGCTGGAATCAACTTTTATCAAGACAGTGAAACAGGTGTAGCCATTGTGTCTATCCTCTTTGAAACATAAAATGCTTGGGTTGAAGGAACATTAGAGATTAGGTGGCTCAGAGATTCCCCTCCATCATTTGAATATCAGAGGACCTGCTATTTATATGTCTTTAGACATATGCACACGATGTTTATTGTGGCACTATTCACAATAGCAAAGACTTGGAACCAACCCAAATATCCATCAGTGATAGACTGGATAAACAAAATGTGGCACATATACACCATGGAATACTATGAAGCCACAACAAGGAAAAGTTCATGTTCTTTGCAGGGAAATGGATGAAGCTGGAAACCATCATTCTCAGCAAATATAAGAATAGAAAACCAAACTCTGCATGTTCTCATTCATAAGGGAGTCGAACAATGAGAACACATGGACACAGGGAGGGGAACATCACACACCAGAGCCTGCTGGGGGGTGGGGGTTGGGGAGATATAGCATTAGGAGAAATAACTAATGTAGATGATGGGTTGATGGGTGCAGCAAACCACCATGGCACATGTATACCTATGTAACAAGCCTGCACACTGTGCACATGTACCCTAGAACTTAGTTTAATAATAATAGTAAACACATTACTTGGACTTAGCTTAGATGAATGGGTGGGAGAAACAGACACTAATTTCTAGACCGTAAGGTCTGGAAGAGGGCTGGTCACCAAGCATGCTGCATAAAATACAAATCCTGCAAAAAGACTTTTAGCCTGTCTACCTCTGCTGGAGAACCTGAATGAATTTTTTCACCAGGGTTGAATGTATTGCTTATTTCTTCTCTTTCCATGATGGCTCATCTCCTCCTCTTCTACTGCAATGCTTCATCAACTCACTTCATTGCAACAAGATGAATCTTAGTGTATGAAGGTGTATGAAGAGAGGTGACTTCCTTTTTACACAACTGAACATAATCTTTATTTCAAGCTTTCATTCTACCAGAGCATGGAAACCCAATGTCAGGCCACAGAGAAGTGGTTTAGAGGCAGTTTGTAAAACCAAGACACCGAGGTGGAGATGAGCATTGGATTCTGACTGGGCATCCTCTACTCCCTCAGCATTCCTCATTCCTGTGATCTATGGGCACCCCGTCCTCCACCTCTGCCCACCATAATCCACTTCAATAGTTTTTGGTAAGATCACTAATGTTCTCCATTGCTAAATACAAGAGGAATTTTACATTGTCACCTTACTAAGATACGCATTGACGTTTGACCTATCTTCTCCTTAAGGCACTTCTTTTCCTTGGCTTCCTCAGATAGTTTTCCTCTGCTATTTCCTGCCATTTTTTTTTTCTTTTTAAAAGTCCATCTCTATATCTTTTAGGGGCACTTCTGTTTCTCAGGTACTCTCCTCTCTCTCTATTTTCTTCCTAGGTGATGTCTTTCATTTCCATTGCTTCAAATACAACCCAATTCAGATGTCTTAGCATTTATATCTTCAGGCCAGTGAGAGTATCTCAATTTATAACTGTATATTTGATGACAAACATTACATATCTACTTAGATGTCTCAGACACTTCTAAGAACAAACCCAAAAGTAAATTCAGGGTCATTGTCTCCACAAAACATGTTCCTCCTTGAGTTTTTCTGCTCAGCAGAAAACTCTTTAGGTAACCCCAAATCTCTGTTTTCAACCGACTACCTGAGAAAGATAAGGTAATGATTTTCATGTTTCTAGTATGCCATCTCTCTGTTTCACTTCTTCCCCTATACATCAAGTCCTGTAACGCCTACCCTCCAAATGTATCTTAAATCCATCTACATCTTACAATCTCCACTAATGACGTGGACCCCTGCACTGACTTCTTATGTGGTTACCTTGCACCCACTCTTGCCTTCCTCCAATTCCTTCTCTACAGAGTAACCAGAGTGACCTCTTAAAAATGACTCAAATCCCATTACACCCTTCCAAAAATGCTTCAGAAGGCTTGCGATTCCCCGTATAATAAAGTCTCTAATATTGAAGGTACCCTACAAGGACTTACATGAGGTCCTTCCCAATTGCCTCTCCTGCATCATCATCCTGCATCACTGCTCTCCCAAACATCATGGGCAAGATACATTTTCTCAATTGGTCCAGCCAGTTGAGATTTTTGGTACTTTCCTTAGAATGTACAGCTTTCCTCTACTGTAGTGGTCTGCAGCCTCCTGTTCACCTGGATAATCCTATGCATCTGGACACTCCTACCCATACTTTGCCTTATATAGGACAAAATCTTCCTCAAGTCCTCAAACTATACCCTTATTGTATATTCTCACAGTAGCATAAGTAGCCCATTGGTTTAATGTCTATCTTATTCATTACTGTATACTCAGCCCCTAGCACAGTGCATGGTAAACAGTCGATATTTGATAAGCAATTACTAAATTTAAAAAATACAGCCTGTATTAGTTTCTTACAGCCGCCATCACAAACTTGGTGGCTTAAAACAATAGAAATTTATTCTCTCGCAGTTCTGGAGTCTAGAAGTTCGATGTCAAGGTCTCAGCAGGATCATGCTCCCACTGAAGGCTCCAGGGAAGACACTTTCCTTGCCTCCCCAGCTTGTGGTGACCCTGTGCATTTCTTGGCTTGTGGTGGCATAACTCCTATCTCTGTCTTCATCTTCATATGGCTGTCTCCTTCTTGGGTCTCTCTGTGTCCTCTCTTTTCATAAGGCCCTGTCATTGGATTTAGGGCCCACACTATGTTCGGCATGATTTCATTTTGAGATCGCTAATTAATTATATCTCCTAAGACCTTACTTCCAAAGAAGGCACATTCTAAGGTTCCAGGTGGACATGAATGTTGGGGATACTATTTATCTCTCTATGCAGCTCATCTCCCAATACCTCTTGCTGTTTCCGTTTTCCTTCCTCCTTCCCCCTCATCAGCTGGAGTTCATTAGTAAAGCTGGCTTCATCATTAACATTTATAGCAGGATCTTTCTCAGCTGCTCAATTAGAGCTTAATTCCCAAGATCAAAATAACACCTTAGGGGGCAAAAGTCCTCTGTGATTATTCTTATCGGTGAAACAAGAAATATCTTTAGAAAACATAGTCCAGAGGAGGGAAAAAAATATTTAGCTTCCAAGAGGCTGAAAAAATGACACACATTACTCTTATTATATGTGCCTTGTTTCCAAACAAGAAGTGAACTTAAACGTAATATTGACTGAGGTATAAATGTGGAAAAAGAGGAAGTGTACAGTTTTTGAAATCTACAATCATGTAATCAACTGTGAATAGTGAAGGTTATAAAAACTCTTACTTGGCCCAAAACAAGCATGAGTACTGCCAAATGCTCATTTTTCAAATGTGCTTGGAAAGGACACTATGACATGGATCTTCTCATTCATAAAAAGACCCAGTCAGAAGCACTCAGGGCACCACACTCTTTAGGTAACCCCAAATCTCTGTGTTCAACCGACTACCTGAGAAATATAAGGTAATGATTTTCATGTTTCTAGTATTTGGTTATATTTTCTAGCATATTTCACGCTCTGCACGCCCCCAGCCCTTGCCCTGCCACCCTTCCACCATTGCTAGTCACGTGTAACTTAAAGAAAAAGGTAACACCCAGTGCAGGTGAGCAGAGGATGAAACTTGCATTAAACCTCTTCCACTTTTGTGTTCTGGTGACAATATAAATGAGTACAAATCATTTGTAAAGTTATTTCAGGATGTATTTTTAAAAATATAAAATTAATTGTTTAGGCCTAGAATAAGTAAGAGATTTACATGTATTGAGCATGGCCAGGCCTAGTGTCCGACAGTGAGTAGACAGAGGTCAATAAAGAATGGTCCCTGCCATTGAGGGGCTCAAGTTTCAGAGGGGAGGCAGATGTGTAAATAAATAATCATGAAACAGAGGAAAAGTTTAGATAATAGAACTCTGCTCTTGGTTCAGAAATAGTACCCCCTAAACCCAAAAACAATAACAAAAAAAGCAATGTGTTTAATCTATTTGTGTACAAAAGCAGGAAGAGTTTCCTAGAATAGGTATCTGAACAGTTTTAAAGGGCGAATGGGGATTTTTCCAGACACTCAGACTTGGGGTGTGGTTGGGAGAACCAGGTAGAGGGAGGGAAGGAGCAGCAATGTTGAAAAAGGGAATTAGATGTGCAGGAAATAGGAATAATGTGGATTGTCCTGGGAACTATAAATTATTTGGTAATGTCGGGACATAAAGTAAGTTCGGTTACCAGAGAATTGACTCTAGACCTAGAAGTCTAGATGGGAAGGTCATATGCACCATGCTAAGGACCATGGTCTTAGACCAATGAAGAATTGTTGAAGAGATTTAAGCAGCATGTGGTGCTGGTGGTAGGGTGGGGGAGATCTGATCATGTCTTCATATATACTCGTTAATCTCATTCCTGTACTATTTCAATACATATTTATTCCAGATAATAAAATAAAATACATTTTTCTTCCAGACACAAAAATAGTTTATTATATTTTGCACATCAAATTAGAAAAATATTATGTCACATTTAGGGGGCGGAGCAAGATGGCCGAATAGGAACAGCTCCAGTCTCCAACTCCCAGAGCGAGCGACACAGAAGACCGGTGATTTCTGCATTTTTAACTGAGGTACTGGGGTCATCTCACTAGGGAGTGCCGGACCCTAGTGCTGGTGCTGGTCAGCTGCTGTAGCCTGACCAGCGAGAGCTGAAGCAGGGCGAGGCATCGTCTCACCTGGAACGCGCAAGGGGGAAGGGAATCCCTTTTCCTAGCCAGGGGAACTGAGACACACAACGCCTGGAAAATTGGGTAACTCCCACCCCAATACCGCGCTTTAAGCAAACGGGCACACCAGAAGAATATATCTGTCACCTGGCCGGGAGGGTCCCATGCCCACGGAGCCTCCCTCACTGCTAACACAGCAGTCTGCAGCGATCTATCCGCAAGGCAGCAGCGAGACTGGGGGAGGGGCGCCCGCCATTGCTGAGGCTTAAGTAGGTAAACAAAGCCGCTG
>NW_016804690.1:7528892-7548906 GCF_001698545.2 Rhinopithecus bieti
AAAAAAAAAAATAATAAAAAAATAAAAATATTATGTCACATTTAAAGCATAATAAAGGATTTTGTAACCATATGGCACAAATGATATATTTTAAGCATGCCTTAGTGTAAGTAAAATGAGATGCAGTTACAAACTGTGAAGTTATTCTTTTATTTAATTCTTTGATTTTCTATTGAATTTCTGATGGCCTATAAATAAATGTCATAGTGAACATGAAATGTTTAAAAAAATTAAAATATCTAATATTTATGGATTGCACTTGTTACTAGCATTTTTTTTTAAAAAAAGAAAATATGAAATTCACCTTTTTAAAGAAAATTCTTAATTGTTATCACATTCTCATCCAGCAAAATATATTCAAACTTTTTATCTTGTTGGTATCAAAGAATGCTCATTGTCCTCTGAGTGACTGAACCTATCAGCCCAGGAAAAATAAGTGAGTATAAATCACAAAGTTCAATTCCTTTCATTCCTTTCATTTATATTCTGCTTTGGAATTTGTAAAGACCTTTAACATACATTATTAAAGCATGTGTTTGACACCCATGTATAAACCTTTGAGTGAACTGTTTGTCACAAGAGTTTAGTTCTTGCCTGGAAGTTCAGAGTATTTGGTTATTCAGGAACAGAATTTAGTTTGTCTGGGTTCAATCTTCGAAGCAGAGTCAAGTGCTGAAACTGCTGACAGTATAACTCTTCTCAGAACATATATAGAGTATCTGAGTTCTCCTTGTAAGAACAACTCCGTATTCTAACCTTTTGTATGGCTAAGAGAAGATACTAATGCTCAGACCACCAGGAAAAGTGTCATGTCATAATGGATTTGGGTTTTAAATAGTAATTCACGTGAACCAACTACAATAAGAAGACTGGTTCAATACTTAAAGATCTATAACTAAATTCTTCCAGTAAGGGCTTATTGGCTGCCTATTAATATCTAGCACTGTGTTTAATGCTGAGGGAAACCAAAAGAGATGTAAGAAACTCTATAAATTTATCTCTATAAAATTCTGAGACTCTATAAAATTACTGAATGTATACTAACAGTGAGTAAGTTGCATGATATGTAAATTATACCTCAATAAAGCTGTTAAAGAATAAGGATGAGGAAAAGAGGGAAGGGAAGGGCAGAGGAAGGGAAAGAGATGAATCAATTAATCCAACTGCTGCAGAGGGAATTCTAAAAGGACAGGGCAGGATGGAATAGAGTCACTTTTACTAAACTGTAATTATTCATTGGTGGCTAGTCCACGTTGCCTTATCATGTAATGTCTGTATTTTAAATTATTAAATGGTTCTCTATTTTTGGCTATTTTTTCAGTCTAAAAGCTTTATGTTAATAATTCTCTTTAAACCATTTCATCTTTTTGTGGGTACCCAAATAAATTAAACAGTGGAAAGCAAAAAAGACGTAAGAGATGTCTTTGCCCTCCAGGAGCTTACAATATATGTAAATTATTGGCTGCCTACCAGTGCCCAGCACTGTGTTTAGAGCTGGGAGGGAATTAAAAGAGATGTAAGATAGAAAGAATAACTAAGATGTATTATTTGATCGCACAACTGGGTGACTATAGTCAATAATAATTTAATTGTACATTTTAAAATAACTAAGATAGTATATATAATTGGATTGTCCGCAACACAAGGAAAGGATGCATACCTGAGGTGATGGATATGCCATTTACCCTGATGTGATTAATATGCATTATACGCCTGTGTCAAAATATCTCATATATCCCATAAATATTTACACCTACTATGCACCCACAAAAACTAAAAATTAAAAAAGAGAGATGTACTAAACACTAGGGAAGATAATACATGTAAATATAGCAAGTCCTCAATGTCATCCAATGTCATCATTAAGTTCTTAGAAGCTGTGACTTTAAGTGAAGCATTGTATAACAAAACCAACTTTACCATAGGTGAACCGACATAAACAAGAGTTAAGTTTCCACGGCATATCCGTGGTCACAAAACACAACCAAACTTCTAAATAAAGACCAAAACACTTCTAATAATATTAAACTTTGAAATAAAAGTGAGCTATATATACATTTAAGAAAGATGAATAACAACAAGTAAGATAATTATTTACCCAATTTTTGGTGAATCAGGGAATGGCCACCATCGCCATGGTTGTGGGTTAAATCAAGAAATAAATGTTTGCAGAGCAAAAATTGTAAGGAGCACTTCCTGTCACCAAGCAGTTCAAAAACAAACAATCAGAAATAGGACAGACTCGCTGAGCAATTTCATACTGCATCATTTATTGGCATGCATTTGTGTGATTCTTGTAGAGCTGAAGAATATTTATTTGACAATCATTTGTATCCATTCATTTTCCAACCTGCTTATTCCAGTTCATGGTTGAGGGTAGTCAGGGCCCATCTGGGCAACTTGGGGCACCAGGTGGGAATCCACCATGAACAGGCCACCATCCCATCACAGGGCGCCCTCACAAACACCCACACTCACTTACACTGGGACTGTGAGGACACTCCTATTCACCTAATGGGAGGAAACCAGAGTACCTCGAGAAAACCCACGCAGACATGGGGAAAATGTGCAACTCCACACAGTAAGCAATTTTTTTGCCAGTAAGCAATTTTTTTTGTCATCCATATTATAACAAAATAACCTTCAACCAAATGGCATTATTTGAGGACCTGCTGTACCTATCCAGGCAAAGCAAATTTTGTAACAAATCCAATCTTATACAGTTAAGTGCTATAGTTAATGAGCAGAAAATAAACATACAGATTAAGGGAAAAGTGAGATTAATGTAGGCTAAATTTGTGAGGAGAGTAAGTCACAGAGAAATTGGGACTTGAGCTGGACATTGCAGAATGGACAAGATTTGGAAAGTGAAATAAATCAATTTTATCCAGTATCCATCATTTACTGTGTCCTTCTTATATGCTAAACACATTATAGGCATTCACATACAAGTGTCATATATTATCTTATTTAAACACCATAGTGATCATTTTAAGAAGTAGTACTCAGTTTACATATGAGGAAATCAGACCTCATGCATGTTAATGGACATGCCCAAGGTCACACAAGTTGTCTAGCACTGTCAGATATCAAATCCATATCTGTTTGATGACAAAGGTAATGTTTCTTCTGGAGGAAAGAAACTGTTTCTTTAGGAAAAATTCCTGATGTGTAATTGCTGGGCTAAAGGGAATGTATTATTTTTAAGGCTCTCCATTCATACTTCGAAATTATATTAGATAGCTTATATTAGTTTAAACTCCAGCCAACAGTTTTTGAGAGCGCAGCTTCTACATGTCAACTCCCAGACCCGTTCCTCACAACTGTGGTTACTATATCATTAAACTGTGCATATACACTTGTTAATTTGTTATGTGAAAAATGACATTAATTTCATTGTAATCAGATTGACATTTTATGCTTAATTGATCATTTATATTTCTTTTGTCACTTACTTTAAAAATATTGCTATTTTTTCAATGATTTACAAGATTCTCTCTTTGCATCAATAACAAATTTTGTCATATATGTTGTAAATGCTTTTTCTAATTTTCATGGGTTCTTTAATATAAAGTTTCAAGGTTTATGTAACATAATGTATCAATCTTTGCCTCATGACATCTTCCCTTTTATATTTTAAATTTCTATAGAGACAGGGCCTTGCTTTGTTGTTCAGACTGGTGTATAGTGGTGTGATCCTAGCTCACTGTAAACTAGAACTCCTGAGCTCAAACCATCCTCCCATCTCAGCCTCCCAAAAGTAGCTAGTACTATAGACACGTGCCACCATACACTGATTTTGTAATTTTTTGTCGAGATAGGGTCTTGCTATTTCAAATGACTGTTTTTTTCTAACTCTCTGTGTATGGTACTTATTTTACTAATAGTCATCTGAATAAATGTACCAAATCTTACTACTTTGGCCTCCCAAAGTGCTAAGATTACAGGTACGAGCCTTGATGCCCAGCTGGCATCTTTCTCTTATTTAATGTTAGAAATGTCTGCAATGCAGATGGTTTTATTTTTATGTTTAATTATTTAATCTATTTTGTTTTAATTTTGTTATATAGTATGAGGTAAATATACTCTCTTTTTTGCCCAATAATTAACCAATTGTCCCACAATCATTTAAAAATAATCCAGATTTTTACCCTTTGATTTAAAACCACCAATACTTAAGTGTGTTTCTGGTCTTTCATTTCTGTGTCATTTTGTTCATCTTTATGCCAGTTGTATCTCTGTTAATTAATTAGCACTGCATTGCATTTTAACTCTCTTTAACATTTTTCTCTGTTATCATTTGAAAAATAAATTATTCTAGAAGAACTGTGAAATCATTATAAGATTATACATTTACATTGTACAAATACATTATTTCCCCCTTTCTTCATTATATAAAAGGCAGCACAACTATTGTTTTTATGCTATTCAGTCTCCCAGGAATGAAGTCTCTCTATAAAAATATTTCTTCATGTCCTTCGTTATAGTCTTGTATGTTGTATATGTAGGACAAAGCATATAGGTCCTACACATTTCTTATAAAGTTTATTCTAATGAGTGTATTTTTAATTAATATTTCAAATGACTTTTTTTGTAATTGTATGTATATGGTACTTATTTTACTAGTTGTCATCTGAATAAATTTACCAAATCTTACTAGTTCTAATTGTCTGTGATTGGGTTTTCTGAATTTTCTAGTAGATTACTGTGGTTTTTACATCTTTTAAATTAGTTTTTTCTTATTTCTGCCTTATCATCTATTAACTAGAACTCCTTGAACAAGGTCAAATAATAGTAATCAGTTTGTGTTCATGCCTTTATTCTAACTCTCCTAGGAGTGCCTCCAGGAATAATAAGCTACCATTCGTTGAGCCCTTACTTTTTCGCTGGCATAGATTACTTAATGTAATCATAGACACGTCTTTTAGGTAGGTTCAATTATTGTTCCCATTTTACAGGTGAACAAACTGAGTTTTATAAGTTAATTTGCACAAGATCAAATAGTAAGCCACAAAGCTACTGTTGAATCCAAGGGAGACTAAATATTGAGTACAGTTGTTTAACCACTTCAGTGTCTCATCATGAAATATTATTTTGACTGATAGTTTGAAATAGTTATTCCCATTTAATGAAATATCTTCATATTAATATTCCTCAAATGTTTTTTAATTTAAATTCATAGTGAATTGTATATTCCTTTTTCATTTATTGAGCTATCCTTTTTTTACCCATTGAGCCATCCTTGCATTTGTAGAATAAAATGATTTGACCATAACATATTATTCTTTTAATATGTAGATGTTATGATTTGCCTAAGTTATTTTATAAATTATCTATATCTCTACTATTATTTTTTTTCTGCTTGTCCAATTAAGAAAGAGATAGTGAAATTTTTCAATGTATTGGAGATTTAATTTTTTTCTCCTTCAAATAGGAATGCTTTTATACTATTGGTGGGAGTGTAAATTAGTTCAACCATAGTGGAAGATAGTATAGCAATTCCTCAAGGATCTAGAACCAGAAATACCATTTGACCCAGTGATCCCATTACCGGGTATATACCCAAAGGATTATAAATCGTTCTACTATAGACACATGCACACATATGTTTATTGCAGAACTGTTCACAATAGCAAAGACTTGGAAGCAACCCAAATGCCCATCAATGATAGACTGGATAAAGAAAATGCGGAACATATACACCATGAAATACCATACAGCCATAAAAAAGAATGAGTTCATGTCCTTTGCAGGGATATGGATGAAGCTGGAAACCATCATTCTCAGCAAACTAACACAGGAACAGAAATCAAACACCGCATATTCTCACTCACAAGTGGGAGTTGAAGGATGAGAACACATGGACACAGGGAGGGGAACATCACACACTGGGGCCTGTCAGGGGATGGGAGACTAGAGGAGGGATAGCACTGGGAGAAGTACCTAATGTAGATGACAGGTTGATGGGTGTAGCCAACCACCATGATATGTGTATTCCTAAGTAATAAGTTTAAGTTCTGCACTTGTATCCCAGAACTTAAGGTATAATAAAAAAAAAAAAAATCTCCTTCAGGTTTTATAAATTTTACTTTTTTGTCTTTAGCCTATTTTAATAGAAATATACAAGTTTAAAACTGTTATGTCTCTCTGGTTACCTAACCTATTATAATTAAGTAGTTGAGTCTTAATATTGCTTTTTTATCTCAAAGCCTACTTTGTCTGACAATCACATAGCAATAAATCATATGTCAAGAAAACTAGCTTATTTTGGTTTTGAATGACATAATTTTCCTTCTTTTACTTTTATTCTTCTTTGTATTATATTATTTTTAGTGTATCCTTTGTAAACAGCATATAACAGGATATTTCTGTCTACTCTGATAATATATCTTAAAGAGTTTAATCTCTTTAAATTTATTAAAATGTATTATATAGTTGGATATAGTTGGAATTTTGCTATCATATATATCTTGCAGTTTACAAGAACCTCAGGACACTTAACTCCAACATTTCCCTTTTGAATTAAGACTATTGTTAACAACATTTTAGTTCTGCTCTTAATACATTTGTACAAGTTAAGCATTATTATTATTTTATGAAAGCAATGTTTAAATTTACATTTGTTGGTTATTTTATATTCTTGATATTTCTTTTTGAACATCAGATAATCCTTTTATAAATCATTTTGTTCTTCCCAAAATGCATTCCTTAAAAATTCCATTGGCACAGGCCTATTGATAGGAAATGTTTTCATTATAAAATTCTAAAATAAGATACTTTTATTATAAAATCAAATGTCCATTATTTTACCCTCATTCTTGACTGACAGTTTTTCTGGATATTGAATTCTTGGTTGATAGTCATTTTCTATTAGTGCTCTGAAATCATTATTCCTCTATATTTTGGCTTCTTTTGCTGTTGTTGAGGAGTCTGCTATAGCCAAATTGTTATTCCTTTGTAGGTAATCTTCCTTTCCTTTATAGCTACTTTTAAAAAGCAGACTTTTAAAATAGCTATTGGAAATGGGATTACTTTTTTGATTTCTTTTCAGCTAGTTTTGTGTATAGAAGCATTACTAATTTTTGTATGTTGATTTTATATTATGCAACTTTACTATTTTTACCAGTTCTTAGAGTTTTTTTTAATGGAGTTTCAGGTTTTTGTATATATACCCATATATATATATATATAATCATGTCATCTGCAAATAGGGACAATATGATGTTCTGTTTTCCAATTTGGATGCCTTTAATTTCTTTCTCTTGCCCAATTACTCTGGATAAGATGAAAGAAGTTGAAGAGGAAACCAAAAAAAAGGAGAGAGAGAAAAAGAGAGAACGCTATCTGTTGCTCATGTGTTGGAAGATTTAACATTGTCAAAATGACCATACTGCACAAAGCAATCTATAGGTTCAATGCAATTCCTATCAAAATACCAATGACATTCTTCACAAAAATAGAAAAAAAAAATCCTAAGCTTCCTATGGAACCACCAAGGACCCCAAATAGCCAAAGCATTATTGAGCAAAAAGCAAAAAGCTATAGGTGTCACATTATTTGACTTCAAAATATATTACGAAGCTATAAAATCGAAAACAATGTGGTACTTGTATAAAAATAGATACATAGACCGAAAGAACAGAATAGAGAACTCATAAATAAATCCACATATTTACAGTCAACTGTTTTTTCACAAAGGCGCCAAGAACATATATTGAGGCAAGGGCACCCTCTTTAATAAATGGTGCTAAAAAAGCTAAATATACATAAGCAGAAGAGTGAAACTAGCCCCCCCATCTCTTACCATAGACAAAAATCAACTCAAAATGAATTAAAGCCTTAAATGTAAGATTCAAAACAATAAGATTACTAGAAGGAAGGGAAATGCTTCAGGACATTAGTCTGGGCAAAGAGTTTATGAGTAAAACTTTAAAAGCATAGGCACCAAAAGCAAAAATAGATAAATGGGATCATACCAAACTAAAAAGCCTCTGTACAGCAAAGGAATAATCTTCAGAGTGGAGAGAAAACCTGCAGAATAGGATAAAATATTTTCAAGCTATTTATCCAAAAAGGAATTAATACAAGGGATATACAAGAAACTCAAACAACTCAACAGCAAAAGACAAAACAAAACAAAACAAAAAAGTCGACGAAAAATGGACAAAGTGTCTGAAGAGACATTTTTCAAAAGAAGACATACAAATGACCAACAGGTATGTTTAAAAATGCTCAATATCATTAAGGATCAGGGAATTGCAAATCAAAACCATGAGATATCATCTCACCCCAGTTAGAATGGTTATTATCAAAAAGACCAAAAATAGGCCAGGCGTGGTGGCTCATGCCTGTAATGAGCTTTGGGAGGCCAAGGCGGGGGTGAATCACTTGAGGTCAAGAGTTCGAGACCAGCTTGGCTTATATGGCGAAATCCCGTCTCTACCAAAAATACAAAAATTAGCTAGGTGTGGTGGCACGTGCCTGTAATCCCAGCTATTTGGAAGGCTGAGGCGGGAGAATCGCTTGAACCCAGGAGGCGGAGGTTGTAGTGAGCTGAGATCTCACCACTGCGCTCCAGCCTAAGCGACAAGAGTGAAACTCTGTCTCAACATAAATAAATAAATAAATAAATAAATAAATAAATAAACCAAAAATAACAAATGCTGGTGAGGATGCAGAGAAAAGCTAACTTATATACTCTTGGTGGGAATGTAAATTAGTACAGCCACTATGAAAAACAGTATGAAGCTTCCCGAAAATAAAATAAAACAGAGCAGCCATATGATACAGCAATTCCACTACTACTGGGTATTTATACAAAGGAAAGGAATGTATTGAAGAGTTATCTGCACCCCCATTTTTATTGCAGCACTATTCAATATAGTTGAGATATGGAATCAATCTAACTGTTCATCAACAGATGAATGGATAAACAAAAGTTGGTATATGTACACAATACACACAATACACACAATACACACAATACACACAATACACACAATACACACAATACACACAATGGAATACAATTCATCCATAAAAAAGATTGAAATCTTGTCATTCCTGGCAACGTGGATAAGCCCGAAGGATGTTAAGTGAAACAGGTTAGGCGTAGAAAGACAAATACTGCATATTCTCACTCATATGTGGGAACTAAAAAAGTTGTACTCACCGAAGTAGAAAGTAGAGTACCAGCTACTAGAAGTTGCAAAGGAGAGGGGGAATAGGGAGAGGATGGTTAACTGATGCAAAATTACTGCTAGATAGGAGTAATAAGACCTAGCGTTCTATAGCACTTAAAGAAGACTATGATTAAGAATAATTTATTGCAGTCCCAGCTACTTGGGAGGCTGAGGCAGAAGAATCACTCGAACCCGGGAAGCGGGGTTTGCAGTGAGCCGAGATTGAGCCACTGCACTCCAGCCTGGCGACACAGCGAGACTCCATCTCAAAAAAAAAAAAAAAAAAGAATAATTTATTGTATATTTTCAAACAGCTAGATTACAGCATTTTGAATCTTCGCAATGCAAAGGAAATGTTTGAGGTGATGGATAGGCTACTTACTCTGAATTGATCGTTATACATTGTATACATATATTGAAATACCACTATGTGCCCGATAAATATGTACAACTATTATATGTCAATTAAATCTAAATTTTTAAAAACACAGACTTTGGTTTTCTGCAGTGTCACTATGCTGGATGTGGACATGGATTTGTTTTTATTCATTCTGCTTGAGAAATGTTGAACTTCCTGAAGGTGAGTTTATATTTTTCATCGCTTACGGAAAATTCTCAGCAATTATGACTTCAAATTACCTTATGATCTTCTTTTGGGACTCTGATTACTTGTATATTAAGCCTTATGTTATCCTTTACCTCTCTTAATTTTAATTTCATGTTTTATATCTTCTAGCTAATTTGTGCTGCATACTAATTTTTCAGTTATATCTTTCAGGAAATTATCTCTGTATTCAATCTGCCATTTAATCCATTCACTGAGGGTTTTGCTCAACAATTATATTCCCACTTCTGGAACCCCATTTTGTCTCACTCAGATCTATGTAATCATTCCTGATAATCTCCTGTAGCTGCTTACTTTCATGTGATTCCACCCTTCGGTTCTTCATATATTTCATATATGACTATTCAATTCTGTTTGTGATGAATCAAATATATGAAGTCCATGGGAGGCTATATCTGTTGATTTTTAATTTTTCTCTTTAAAAAATGCTCCCCAATGGAAACTTGCTCACTTTTGAGCTTGATGATCTTTGTGAACTCCAAATTGTACCATCTTTATCTGTGGAGATTCTGTAGGATTAAATTGGAGGTGCTTTCCTCCAGATACAATTTATGTTTGCCTCGGCCAGGAGCAGATGGTGCCACCAATCTACACTCCCCTGGAAGGGGGTTTTGCTCCCTTCCAGGGTTATGTCTTAATGAGGAGTTGTCTAATCCAGCTCCCACACATTACCACTGGCCAAAGCCTTGCGTATTACTTGTAGGATGGAGGGCTGCCATTGGCATTGCTGTCAGGATAGTATGGGTCCTCTGGCCTGTTCATGACTCACTGCTCCTAGCAATCATTCATCTCTATGGTTGGTTCTCCCCTTTTTGAAGTGGGGTAGGGAAGAGATACTTGGAGGTTTCCTTTCTTCCTCTAGTAGAGGAGTACATTCAGAAGTATGTTTTGCAGCAGGAAGTTCCCTCAGTGTATCTGGTATACCAAACTTCTGAAAAGGGAAGACTTCTATTTAAATCTTAGCTGGAAAATTATACTCATTGAACATAAAAATAAGAATAAAATTCTAGTTGTTATTGTGTGAAATGCAAATAAGACCCAGTTCTGCCTGATGCAACATATGTTGAAACACGGTAACAAATCATTTAACTCTGTCTGAATGAAAACATAAAACTTACTCCCTGTGATAAAGAAGTACCTCTACTTACAAATAGTTTAGATTTTGAAAGGCTTTTCTCAGTTCCATTTGTTAGCAAATCCACTGTGACTTATTTCAATTGATGAGAGCATATCTTGGTAAATTTGAGTTTCACTTCTAGATCTATCATGATCATTTACCTCTTCCAACCTTCTCAACGTTGTCACATTTTTTACACTTGTATTACAGTGAATAACCTCAAATAAGTAGAAAGACAGTGATATACTGTAGACTGAAACTAAAACAATGGTCTATGTTTGCTAACACTGTGCTGACAGTAAAGGTAATGTTCTCTTGCTCTGGCCATAGCTTTGTTCTAGCTACAAATCTCTTTAATTCACTTAGCCGCAAAACTAAATCTTTTCATTGTTAGCATACAAATAGATGAAGAAATTACAGCTACTGGGGGAAAAAGATAAGTACAGGAAATATGCTAGATTCTTCAACTTAAGTTTTTGTCAGATGTTACGTTTAACATCTAATTGCATGTAGTACTCTGCGAAGTACTATATTACATAACTATACAGACATACTTCTGGAAACTAGAATTATGTGGTATAAATCAGGATTTATAAAGTACAATCAGGTGCCATATAACAACGTTCTGGCCAATGACGAATCATGCATATGGCGATGGTCCCATAAGGTTATAATACCTTGTTTTTACTGTACTTTTTCTATGTTTTGATACACCAATGCTTATCATTGTGTTACAATTGCCTGTAGTATTCAGTACAGTACCATGCTGTATAGGTCTGTAGCCTGGGAGCAATAGGCTACGCCATATAGCCTAGGTGTGTAGTAGGTTATAGCATTTAGGTTTGTGTAAGTATGCTCCATGATGTTCACAAAATGATGAAATCACCTAATGACGTATCTCCATCATTAAGCAAGGTATGACTGTGTGTGAAAGAACTACTGAGGGCAGAGTAAAAATATAAATTCAATCCAGAGTAAGGTGTTTATGGTATCTACGATTAACAGTGTATGCATTTTGGAAGTACATAGAAGAGAATACTCATTTTGGGAATAAAATCAAATTATAATCATTGGAAATCTAAGTTGAGCTAGGTTGACAAGAAAATATCAATTTTGTGCCAGTTTATTCTGTGAAGAAGAGAACACTGCTTTCCACTCCTAATGTTGCATTCATTGTCATTGACATAGAAAATATTACTGGTAAAATAGGAAAGAATGAACTGGGAATGCTTAATCTAGTGCTACTTTCCTTACTGAAGCCAAGTTGCTTGCAGCAAACAGGCATTCTTCCACCTGCCTCCACCAGGACAGGTTCTTTTCTTGTCATGTGATGGGTAGTGGCCAAAGGATGGGGCTGTCATCCTCCAGCCCTACCTGAGATTGGGCAGGTAAGTCTGCCAGATCCTCTTGTTCAGTTAGCAGGTTGGTTTGTTTCAAAATACATTGTATGCTGTATTGTTCAAATTATTCTTTAACAATAGTTATAAATGAGAACATGTGGTGTTTGGTTTTCTTTTCCTGCATTAGTTTGCTGAGGATAATGGCTTGCAGCTCCATCTATGTCCTTGCAAAGGACATGACCCCGTTCCTTTTAATGGCTGCATAGTATTCCATGGTGTATATCCAGTCTATCATTGATGGGCATTTGGGTTGATTCTATGTCTTTGCTATTTTGAATAGTGCTGCAATGAACATAAGCATGCATGTATCTTTTTAATAGAAAGATTTATATTCCTTTGGGTATATACCCAGTAGTAGGATTGCTGGGTCAAATGGTATTTCTGGTTCTAGATCTTTGAGGAATTGTCACACCATCTTCCACAATGGTTGAACTAATTTACATTCCCACCAATAGTGTAAAAGCATTCCCATTTCTCCACAACTTTGCCAGCATTTGTTGTTACTTGATTTTTTAATAATCGCCCTTCTGACTGTACCTCATTGTGGTTTTTTGTTTTCTTTCTCCTTCCTTCCTTCCTTCCTTCCTTCCTTCCTTCCTTCCTTCCTTCCTTCCTTCCTTCCTTCCTTCCTTCCTTCCTCCCTCCCTCCTTTACATTCCCACCAATAGTGTAAAAGCATTCCCATTTCTCCACAACTTTGCCAGCATTTGTTGTTACTTGATTTTTTAATAATCGCCCTTCTGACTGTACCTCATTGTGGTTTTTTGTTTTCTTTCTCCTTCCTTCCTTCCTTCCTTCCTTCCTTCCTCCCTCCCTCCCTCCCTTCCTTCCTTCCTTCCTTCCCTCTCTCTCTCTCTCTTTCTCTTTCTCTCTTTCTCTCTCTCTTTCTTTCTTTTGACAGACTTTCATTCTGTCGCCCAGGCTGCAGGGCAGTGGCGCGATCTCGGCTCACTGGAAGCTCTGCTCCCGGGCTCACGCCATTCTCCTGCCTCAGCCTCCTGAGTAGCTGGGACTACAGGTACCTGCCACCATGCCTGGCTAATGTTTTTTCTTTTTCTTTTTCTTTTTTTTGGATGTTTAGTAGAGACCGGGTTTCACCGCTTATTGTAGTTTTGATTTACATTTCTCTAATGATTAGTGATGTTGAGCTCTTTTTCATGTTTGTTGGCTGCATAAATGTCTTCTTTTGAGAAGTGTCTGTTCATGTCCTTTGCCCACTTATCAATGTTTTTTTTTCTTGTAAATTTTAAACACATACTTCTTAATTCAGCTCATCTTTCATGCATTTCCTCAACGTTATCCATAGTGTTGCTTCGGTATGTCACATTTGATGCATTACATTCCTGTAGGACAGATTTTAAGTTTGTCTTTCAAATTCACTTTGCAGCAAGAGCGCTTCTTGTTTCATCTCTAGCAGCAGTGATTGCCAGAAAGAATGTGCAGAGATGGGGCTGCATTTATCATTTCTATTATCAGTAATTTGAGATAGTTTCATGAATTTATTTCCCTGCTAAGGCAGGACTGAGAGAAGAACAGAGCAAAATCATAATTTTTAAAACAATGAAATGAATGTAGGAAAAGATCTATAGATAATCAGACCATGAGAACATTTAGTTCACTGCTCAGTGTATTTTGTCCCATTTCATCTCAGCAAAGAACTATTTGCAGTGACAAAAATACTTTTTCCCTTGGTTAAAACTTTTTAATTTATTCTGAATGCCAATGCTGGTGTTACTTAAACCAGTACTGTGAATCTATTTCCATGCATTGAGGTTGATACCACCTTCAGCTCTGTTTTGTCCTCTACTTCCTTCCTTGGGTTGTTCTAACACAATACAGTATTTCTGTCGACTATGGCAGAAAAACTTCCTTTGGCTTGCTAATGATCATAAGTGGGTTCCAATGAATGTTTTATTCAAGATACTGATTCAACTAGCTGCTTTTTAAATATCAATTTCTGATGGGGATTACTGTACAGTTGATCCTATTTGTTCATGGGGATGACTGACTATCCATCATATTGCCAGTGATGAAACTGACTCTTGGGCTGTGTCTATTCAGTTCAACAGTTCAGTTCAACAAATATTCACCGAGTGATTACCATGTGCCATACACAGTGCTAGGCCAGGAACAAATGCACATTTGCCTTTTTGCCAATCAAGTAAATG
Source organism: Rhinopithecus bieti (assembly GCF_001698545.2). Classification (NCBI taxonomy): domain Eukaryota; kingdom Metazoa; phylum Chordata; class Mammalia; order Primates; family Cercopithecidae; genus Rhinopithecus; species Rhinopithecus bieti. Next base: position 7,543,385 of record NW_016804690.1, read on the forward strand.
GTTACTTTTAAATCAACTTGATTTGTTGACATTCTAAAAAGATTTTCATCTTTTTTAGGGTTTTGTTTTCTACTCTATGCAAACTACAACCAATTGTCATGTTCCTTGTTAAATATTTGAAGAATTTCTTACATTCACTGAGTAGTTTCTATGGCTGCCAAGAGGGTTGATGACAAGGAATATTCATAAATGGACAATTTGGGGATTAAAAGTTTTGGTAAATGATAAAATCGTTTTAAATTCACATTTTATTTATTTCAAACAGGAACTACTGACATAAGATATAGATTTCTTTGATTGTGTTTTATTTCCAATTGGGTTTCCAGTCTGTGAAGCTGAACTACATGTAAATATAGCAAGAAGTGTGTACACATATTCAGTCTGGGCTAAATTGTCTAACGCAGCTGGATACTGACATTAAAAAAAAAACAGGAAGGAGGCAAATTCAAACCCTTCCACCTTTGTGTCTCACACACACACACATGCACACACACACTACAATATAAGTATGAAGAAAATAATTATAACAAAGGTAAAAAGGGAATACTAGGAGAAAGGCCAATAAATATAGCTTTTAAAATACTCTATCTCTCGAACTACCATAAACTTTTCAAATGTCTGTATTCAAACACAATATAATTATCTGACAAGAAATGTAAAGCGTATTACTTATTATCTAACAAGCACTGTCACTTTTTCATTCTTTTCTAGAAATAGGAGAAATAATTTATCCATGAGTTTCTCAACATTTATTTAACATCTACTATTCGTCAGATTCCATGAAATGTGCTGCAAATACAAAGTAAAATCAGGTTTCTAGCCTTGGGGGATAACAGCCTGTTTGGAAAGACTTACATATAAACTCACAAAAGTGTTTTATATAATTTGTGCTACATATTGTTGCTAATGGCAGTTTAAATTCAATACATTGTATATTTTGCCCTAAAATAATAAAAAATGATGAATCAAATATCAGTCAGGAGAAAGTAATCATTAGGAATTTTCTTAATTCTAGTAGCATCTTCTCCATGGGGCAATTGTTTCTCTTTAGTTTGGTGTCTCTCAAGTTTCCCTAAAATGGTTGAAAATATATAAATATTTTATTTGCACTCCTGTATATGAGATTTGTGAGGAGTTGTGGCTTTGTAGAAAATTCCAAGTTTATTTTACACTATTACTTTTACTGCTAAAAATAGTTTCCTTTTATTGAGCAATGTATTAATCCCTTTTCCTACGGCTATAAAGAACTGCCTGAGACTAGGTAATTTATACAGGAAAGAGGTTTAATTGACTCACAGTTCAGCATGCCTGGGAAGGCCTCAGGAACTTAAGATCATGACAGACAGCAAAGGGGAAGCAAGGCACCTTCTTCACAAGGCAGCAGGAAGGAGAAGTGCTTTGTAAAAGGGGAAGAGCCCTTTACAAAACCATCAGATCTCATGAGAACTTATTATCACAAGAACAGCATAGGGGAAACTGTCCCCATTATTCAATTACCTCCACCTTGTCTGTCTGTTGACACACAGGGATTATGGGGATTACAATTCAAGATGAGATTTGGCTGGGGACACAAAGCCTAACCATATCAAGCAACTACTATATGCAAGGCTCTATACACACATTATCTTTAAAAATTTTTTTTATTTCAATAGGTTTTTGAGGAACAGGTGATTTGGTTACATAAGTAAGTTCTTTAATGATGATTTCTGAGATTTTGGTGCACCCATTCCCCAAGCAGTCAGTGTACACTCTACCCAATGTGTAATCTTTTATCCCTCAGCCCCCTACCCTTTCCTCCAAGACCCCAAAGTCCATTGTATCATTCTTATGTATCATATCTTATCCTCTTAGCTTAGTTCCCACTTAAGAGTGAGGACATACGATATTTGGTTTTCCATTCCTGAGTTACTTAACTTAGAATAATGGTTTCCAATTCTATCTAAGTTGCTGTGAATGCCATTATTTCATTCTATTCTATGGCTGAGTAGTGTTCCATGGTGTGTGTGTATGTGTGTGTATGCGTGTGTGTGTGTGTGTGTGTATGACATTTTCTTTATCCACTCATTGATTCATGGGTATTTGGGCTGGTTCCATATATTTGCAATTACAAATTATGCTGTTATAAACATGCATATGCACACATAATCTTATTTAAATAAGCCTCATAGCCACCCTAAAAAGTAGGATGTTATAGATGAGACGTCTGAGGCATGAAGAGATTAACTTTTCCAGGACTGCACAACAAGTAAACGGTGACATGAGTATTTGAACTAAGGTCTATCTTAGTCTCCAGTCTCTGCTCTTTCCCACCAGCTCAGTTGCCTAACATTTTGTATAGAATCTTCCATGTGCTCTCCTACATTTCCAAGGAATGATGGTAATAATCCAAATAAAAGGAATGAAGTACATAGGTTATATTGATAATTTGGAAAGTTCGAAGCTATTTAAATTATAGGGAACTATAAAAAATATACAAATAAGGGAGTCTTCATTAATATGTATCTCTGTGTTACTGATTGTTGTTTTATTGAAATACACCTTAATCTCTAGCCCAGTAAAGCAGGAGTTGGACCAGTGGTTCCTTTCTACTTTTTAGCAAGATCTTCCCACCCTGGTTTGAGGAGTTACAATGAGGGTAAAGGATTAAAACAAATATTAGCTCACAGTGAGAAACCTGATGGGAAACTTTAGTTCTCCAAAACAGATTGCTTCTCATAATACCCGAGACAAGGTACCTGAAAATGAGTCTGGCTGGTGGGCCTATTTATAAAGTAAAGCTTTTGATAAAAATGTATCTTGCAGAACATCTGGTCTGATTTAGCAAAGTCCATAGAAACAGTGCATTTGCCTTAGCAGTTTCATCTCTAGGGGTTTGAGCAAAATGAATTATCCATGAATATTATCTAGACCTAAATAATACAATGTTCTTGCCTTTATTAGCTACCTAAATCAGTAGTCATGAGCATTTATTTTTGATGTGTCATGTTACTTTTCTGATGAGTCATGTTACATTACATACTCTTTGGCAGGGAAGAGGCATGTCATTTTGCTAAAATGAGTTGCAGCCGGACATTGAAACAACCCATAAAATAAAGTACCTCATCAGAAAAATCACCTAATCAATAGCCCTAAAATATCAAACAGCTATGACGAAAAGTACAGAATGTTCACACTGTAAGCCAGCAAACAATTCTCATCCTGTATACTTTTCACTCTGAAGTCTCTCCAATGAGCTGAAAAAGAAAGCCAAGTTTTCAATTCCTAACACTCTCTTCCAACATATCACTCTATTTTAAAACAATAAATCACCTCCCTTTGCTCAAATGCTAAACAGCATATCATACTGACAAGAACCTGGCTAAGAGTCAGAAATCTTAAGTTTCAAAATCTAGATGAGCCATTTACTAAATCCGTGACTTCAGCCAAGTTACTTGAATTCCCCTAGCTTCTCTATCTGATATGGAAAACTTTATGGCATTACGGTGTGTTCTGAAAGCTATAACAGAAACAAATTGCCTAGCATAACGTCTGTGGAATCAATGAATTAGTGGGGGCTACTCTGGTACTGGTTTCTTGCTACTCTGCCTTTTATAGATATATGAGCAGGATGCCTCTCTTCATGTGTTGTGATTATTCAATTCAATCAACAATCTGTTTCCTTTCTTAGAATATCCATCATGAAATTGTATGAAAAAGTGGCACAGGCCATAAACTATGAGTCAGAAACTACTAATCCTGTATGTTCAGAAATAAGTCATTTGATCTCTCTGGAATCCCATTTTCTCTACAGTATGTGGGAATTGAAATCATTCTTAAGGTTCCTCCCAGCTCTGACTTGCTATAATTTTATGATTTGAACTTTCAAGACAGACTAAACCAGATCAAAGATAGTTTGGGTCCCTGATTATTCCTTTAAATAATAATAAAAGCTGGTTATTTTCTAGTTTATGAGCCAGGCCTATTTGAAGAAAGAATCTCATAGTCAGAAAGAAACTCATCCAGTGACATGTAGGCCAGGCCCACAAGAAGGGTGTAAGTGAGTGGTCAAAGAGAAAATTATGTCAGATTTAATTGTGACTTCCTATCAGTATAGAAAATCTCCTAGATATGTTGAAAAGGAAAACAAGTTCTTTTGTAGACAAATTGAAATTGAAATTATCTATATTGATGGCTAATTGATCTTTGTGACAAAAGTTTGATGATATTAACATGAAATGCTAAAAATTAATGATAACAGTAGGGTGCTATCATATTATTATAATAGGTCATAATAAATTGATATAATAAATAGATAAATTATATATATCTGATAGCATCAATAGCATTCAATATTGGGTATATTCTATGACTGACATATACACAAAACACAGTGTTTATTCTTTAAGGTAAAGCATTTCACACAGGAAGTGAACATTGATTTCCACTGAGTGAAGACTTTGCCTTTAAGAGGGATCACATTTTCTGAAACATTAGATTACACAATGTTAAGAACCATGAGGGAAAATGCTGCACTATTTAAAAGCTGTGTGGGTGGTAGACTTCAGCTTCGTGAGAAATTGGAGGACCTATTTCAGTTTCAGCATCCTGGGGAGGTGATGACTTGCTGATGGGTACTTACAGACTTGGTAATAATATGTGTAGCGGCACATGGGAAGCCTACTTTTATCTGTGAAATAAGAGGTAGTAAGAGTATCTATTTTATAGGACTGTTATGAGGATTAAATAAGATATAGTTTTGCATATAGTAAGTACTCAATAAATGTAAGTTATTATTAGTAGTAATTATCATATACTACCAAGGAGTACTTGGAAATGTCCTAGAAATCAAAGTTGCCAGAAGATCTCACATCCAGTTTAAATAAGATATCTTCAACCATATTAGTGTGTTTTTTTTTTTGTTTTTTGTTTTTTTTTTTTTGTTTTTTTGTAGATACTAAACTAAAGCGATAAAGCAATCTGTCCCATGAGAATATTCTGTGTGTAATTAGAATTAAGAGCATTCTCAATGGAATGTAAGCTCTGGCATTTCCATTTTTGAGAACTCATAGATTGGAAAGGGTTGGAATAAGGGCAGATTGTGCCCTACTAGAGAAATGAGTAACGTGCACAAATCTCTTAGGATCCACTGCGTGAATTGTAATGCAGGTAAGAGGAGTAATGGCTCCCGACTGGCCTTCTTGAGTCTAGGACACAGAGCCAAGCCAAACCATGAGAGAATTATCTAAAGAGGGGGAGAGAGGCCGGGTGCGGTGGCTCATACCTGTAATCCCAGCACTTTGGGAGGCCGAGGCGGGTGGATTACGAGGGCAGGAGATGGAGACCATCCTGGCTAACACAGTGAAACGCCGTCTCTACTAAAAATACAAAAAATTTAGCCTGGCGTGGTGGCGGGCGCCTGTAGTTTCAGCTACTCGGGAGGCTGAGGCAGGAGAATGGCGTGAACCCGGGAGGTGGAGCTTGCAGTGTCGCCTGCCCCACTGCACTCCAACCTGTGCGACAGAGTGAGACTCCGTCTCAAAAAA
>NW_016804690.1:7549181-7558401 GCF_001698545.2 Rhinopithecus bieti
AAAAAAAAAAAAAAAAAAAAAAAAAGAAGGGGAGAGATTCTTTGCCTGCTTCTGTGATGCTACCAAGAAACCAAATCTAACAAAGAAGTAGGTATCTTTTCATGTTAAAGGAATATCACCAGTTACAGCAGAGATTGATGTAATGGAAGTATATATTTTCTTCTTACATAAGATTTCTGGACTGTTAATTCATCTCTCAGGATTTGCTTCTGGGAATGCAGGTAAAACTAACAATCTCTCAGAAAAATCTCAAGCGTCATGATAAAAATTTGATTTTCGTCTCTCTGAAAGCTGGAAAAGTATGTTTGTAGGATGTTTGCTTCTCAGACAACTACGTACTTCAAAAATTTCATGTCTATTTGGTAATAACAGAGATAAAACCATTATTCACAGTCTGAGTGCAGGACCAAACAACAGAAAAGCATTAGTAAAATCTCAATTGAGTATACATATATAGTAATGATTTTAGAAATAACTGAATTTGAATCAGCTCAAACTGAATTTGAAGATGAGAGAGTTGTTTCTTGAAGTGACTTCTTTAAAACTCAAACTACATGGTTCCCTTAGGTGCTAATTGTGTTACTTGTAAAAATATTTTTCTGACTTTTCTTTCAGTATTGAACTAGGCATCTGCAAGAAGCCTCGGTTTAAACGCATCCACAAAATTTCATTGCTTGGTCATGTTTAGCTTTGACTGTTTCAAGACCATCAGCCTGATTCTCTCTTCTGGCTCCTGCAAGAATAATAACTCTTCTTCCGGGGCCAGAGACGCAAAGGTATTCTCACCACTGCTTTTGTAAAGAAAAGCAAGATTCTCTCCTCTGTACACTTGGCAGTGTTGCCCTTCAGGGACCTCCATACACCAGTCTCTACCAAGGGCCATGATGATAGATCCACTCTTAATTCTTTAAGTGTCAATATACAAATGGATGTGTGCTATTAAATTCCATGTTAGGCTAGAACTTTGTCTTTTATAAATTCAAAATCCTCATAAACATCATATCTACGTGGAGTACAAGTTGGTGCTTACTAGAGAAGTTTCTTCATAGACACTCAGTTACTGGGATTTTGGCGACTGTTTTCATTGTTTTGAAATGTTTCAGTGGTTTCCTAGGGGATCAGATGTCCTAGACTAGAGCCTGCTATTTTGCTGATAAGGTCTTATAGTAGAAAAAATATTCTTAAAATACCACCTGGTGCCTTTTTAAAATTTCCAGTCGCTCCTAGAGTTTCCTAGTTGCCTAAATACACATAACTTTCCACTCATATGAGAGCGTTCATATTTTTTAAGAGAAGGCAGATCCAGGTTTTTACTCAGCTCTGAGTTTCCAAGTGAGTTTTTCAGAGCTCATAACAAAGATAATGGTCTGAAACCTCAAAGGGCTCTTTTTGGTGTGTAGGAATCAAGCTTATGAGAGAGACACATTTTGAGGAAATGTAAAAATATGGTTTGCTTGGATATATCTTAAAACATAGTCTAGAAATCTTTGGTCTATGGGCTCTAAGTTTTTTTTTCTTTATTCATTGTTGAAGTCTAGTTCAGTGAATGGGCTGAGGGAAGCAGGTGCCCCCCTGCAGAGGAATGGCTTCTTTTAGCTAGAAGTGGACTGTGAATATGGGTGAATGTAGGGTTTTGGAAGATGAGGCTGAATAGAAAGCCAGAGGTCAGATGAGGAAGTGTCCTTCATGCCACCCTGAGGTATTCAGATTTGATTCTAGAGGACAAGTGGGAGCCATTGAAATGTTTAGTACTGGAGAGTAACATAAGCAGGTTTTCCTTTAGCAGGGCTTCTGTGGTAGCAGTGAGGAGAACTTATTAAGGTAGGTGAGTGATATCTGGAGGGAGAAGTTTATAGGTCAGATTAGGCATAAAATTTGTGAAAACTGGTGACTGAGGATGTAGGGAAAAAAGGAAAAGGAGGTTCATAGAAAGGCTTCAGGGCCAGGCATGGTGGCTCATGCCTGTAAGTAATCCCAGTGCTTTGGGAGGCTGAGACAGGAGAATCACTAGAGGCCAGGAGTTCAAAACCAACCTGGCAACGTCATGAGACCCCTGTCTCTACAAAAAAAATTTTTTTAAATTACCTGGACATGGTGGAGCATGCCTGCAGTCCTAGCTATTCAGGAGGGGGAGGCAGGAGGATCGCTTGAGCCCAGGAGTTTGAGGTTACAGTGAGCTGTGATCATGACACTGCACTCCAGCCTAGGCAGCAGAGAAAGACCCTGTCTCTATTTTTTAAAAAAAGACATTAACGTTTCCATTTCAAGTGCTGGTTGCCTCGTTCATGGAGCTGTGAAACTGAGGTCAGAAAAAGAAGTTGGCAGGGTGAAGTGGGGTTGAAAATAGTGCGAATTTCAGACATCTTATGTTTGAGGCAGCATTTGGAAGGAGGTAAGGATTTAAATTTGAGAATCTAAATTTGGTGGCAGTAGATCCCAGACACCTGGGTGAGTTTTTTGCCTATATACCCTCTCTTATTCTGAGTCGATACTGTTTCTATCTCTTTTACTATATAAGGAATGACCATAATGCTTTCATCCAAAGTAGAATGGCATAAATTTGGTAAGGCACTTAATTTCTTCAGGTCACAGGAACCAGGTGATTAAAACCATTTTCCAAAACAATTTCATTATATTCTGTGATTTACTATAAGCTCCCCTAAGTTAGGAAAAAGTGGATTTGTGTATCTCTGAAGCATACAAACTGTCTTTGCATGCCTAACGCTCATTTTCTTGATTGGATTCTTAGGACTGAGTTTCGAATTAGATTCCAAATCTACTTTAATTCATCTTTTGGTGAGGAAATTAGGACCTAACTTCAGTGCACCTTCAGAAGGTCATACTTCTACTAGGGCTCCATTATTTTCCTCTTTACTCCCTTTAACTGCAGTCTAGCTATTTCCACCTCTGGTTCTTACAGAACTACCCAACTTCTTTTTCTTTTTTCCTCTCAATATTTCTTCAAGCATTCCACAGAACAAGCTTTCATTCTATGAAAAATTAGGTGATGAAAATATGTGTCAGTAATATTTGATATCTTTACATTGAAAAGACAGGTACCCTTAGGGTTATAATAAGTGAATACCCTACTTGATATCTTTTACACATTACAGAGGGGACATTTGTAAACTTTTTATTTGTTATGGCAGAGGTCTGTATATGCTTTCTTATACGTCGAAAGAGTCTGATGGTATTTTTCTGTCTACAAGATGGTGTTACAGTTGGGTCTCGATGATGTATAGTGGGACTGATATATTTTTTATGCTTCATGTACTAAATTTTAAAAAAGTTACACCTGCAGATTTTTATCTGTGTTCCATCAGCATAAACGCTCCAGGATCAGCACTTTTCAGTTCTCCCATGAAAAGTGATGAGGTCTTGCAAGGGCTGAAGTCATATGATCTGTCTCAGTGCTGTCTTAAACGGTTGCCAGAAGCTAGGGCATAAAGTGAGTGCTATTTTGACCACACTTTATTGAATTCCCTCTCCAGATGCTCTACATATTTCACAGCAGAATTAGCAATAGCAATCATCGTGGAAGATCATAAATGTCCCAACTCCTCTCTCAATCCCCAAACCAGTTCAGAGCTACTACTAGCCAAAGATGATGACAAACTTATTCCATCCACCTGACAATGCAAAAAGTCCATGTGCTTGAGGGCTGTGGGATTCCAAGGGAGATAGGAGGGAGGTTAGGGGGAGCATCATGGGAATGCAAAAGTTTGGCTTTAGTCTGAGACTTTTCCTTGTTCGACATTCTGTGTATTTTATAAGGCCTAAGGGGGCAGCCAATAACTCTCAACTGTGTTTCATACCCCGAGCCCCAAGCTGGACTTGTCATTTTCATTCCAAGCTCACATAATCCTCCTGCAAGCCATTGCATCCAAATCCATTTTAGCAGGTAATTTGCATAGCCAAACATTTCTTGAAAATTCTCTCTGGGGTGAGTTTACCTGGGAGTCGCTGTGGTGTCATCTGAAATAAAGTGACCAGGATTTTAGTTTTCACTTAAAACTGCAATCTGGCTCAGCAGTTCCATCAAAGTGATGTTAATGCATACTAATATTCATAAGGGTCCATGCCTTGTGGGAAGGGATATTTAGAAGTTTTTCTTTCCATGCAGCTATTTAGGGCCTGTGGATCAGTCTCTTTAGCATGGCATTCCCTCAAATATAGTAAATGACTTTCAGCAAGTAAGTGCAAAAGTCAGACTAAATCTTCACTTTTTTTAAATGCTAGGGTTAAAGAACATGCCTGAACCTCAGGGCTCTGTGATAATCTTGATTATTGGGTATCTATGTGGTCAACATGGTCTGATGATAATTTTTGCATATATTTCTCAAATATTTATTTTCTTGATCAAGCTCCATGAAACCTTAGGGTGGAGTCACTCTCCATCTCCACGTCCATCAATAATTTCATACCTCCAATACATGACTCTAATATCTGCCCTCTGATGAATTAGAAATGCTAGGAGATTCATTCATGTGAGTGATATAGGAATTTTATGACCTGTATTTTTTTTTAAAATCCTGTGTCTCTTCACTTTAATTATGAGTGTTGTGGTGTTTAGTTTTAGACTCTAATCTTAGATCCAAAAAATGTCAGATAATCTGTAATAATTATTGTAAATACATCCACTAATTTCCCCCAGATTTTCAGGCTATTGGCTATAATGATCAGCATATTTTGGACTGCAGCCCTATTGAAAATTGTCACATGGAAAAATGGTTTTCAGGAGTTTATACAACAGATTCAGCTCACCTTATGCTTGATCTAACTGATTAAACTATTTAAGCGCTGATAGTAATGAATTAATGAAATAGTGGTCAACTTTGTGTCATCAAGTTGAATTGAGTTGCATTGCTTTCCATCTTATTTTGGTTTATTTATTGAAGTTTGACCTATAGGTTTTGTTTAATTATAGAGCAAATATGTTCTGCCATCCTTAAATCTCTTAGAAGAAAATCATACATTCTTCAGCCGAGAAGCTATTTTGAGAAATCATCCAGTCCATAAATTGTCTTCAGGCAAAAATATACCTAAATCAGTCTACATGATTATATTTTAAGCCTCAAAAAATAATTTCACAGCTACATCTGATGCCCATTCCTTGTTCCCTTTTCTATAACTAGAATGGTATGTCTTCTCTTCTCTAAGGGATCTGCTTTCCCTTCATTACTGAAGAATGTACACACACACCCCCTCCCATGTACTATCCCCTACAGTTGTAGCCCATTTCCTGTGGTTTTATCCTTTACAGAAACCTTTGTATACAACACTGATTTACAACAGTTGGAAACACATTCTAGTTTTCTTACCCGGGTTTCTCCTTTGGCTGGGGTTGTGAGACTGTTAATGGTGAACGGTGTGGGTGAAGTGAAGTCCCTGTTATCATGCAAGCAATTGCTAACTGTGGACCTCTGACTTTGTAATTTGTTCTTTATGGACTCACCTGCAGCCAATAAGCAAAATCAATAGTCTTTGCTGAAAAGTAAGCAAGTGCCAGTGTGTTATGTGACAGGTGAAGATACATGTGCTTACCAGGGGTCAGGGGGCCACATCAGATTTCTCTCTGACTTCTTTTCAAAAAGCTAAATCCATTTAGAGAGTATTCGTCATTGGAAAATGTTGCAGCGGGGAATAAGAAAGGCTGCTGTTCTTCTTTTCTCATTTAACGATGTTTGTTTTCAACAGTCTGTTCAATAATGTCACTGGGAAGAAATTATGTGAGAAGAATAAAGTGCTTAGAGTCTATTTATTTATTCATTCATTCATTTTTGTAGAATAACACTAGCTGTTGCTTTCTCATGTATATTAATACAGCTGCGGTTGTCCAAACATTTGTTTGTTCTATTTTTTTTCCAAGAAATAGGTAAGTCTCTTTCTATTGCCATGGAATTGATTACTTGTAGTTTAAGTCAGAGGGAAGGTTATATGAGCTTGATGAGAGACATACATATCTCTAAGCCAACCTTATGGAGGGATGTAAATCTACTCAATAATTTGGCTTCTGATGAGATGCCAAGATCCTTTTCCATTTTCTCTTCAGAACCATCAGACATCAGGCAATTTTGGAGAAGGATATAAAATAAAAGGCTAATGAGAGAAAGATTCAAAAGAACTAAAATAAAATGGGCTTTTAATCTTTGATATTTTATCACTGCACTTCTCTATTTGGCTTCTTGTACTGCAATTTGTTTGAATGTTCAATTCAGAAAACAGGATTTCAGTCACAAGCAGGATTTCTTCACTTGGTATTAAATTGAAACAATAAATGAACAGGGGATTTTCTTTCCCATTTCTTGTTCGGAGGATTTGAAGGCATTTGCAAAAGACCATGAATTGACATATTTAGCAGTTATCAGGCAGGGGTGTCAAAGGAAGAAAGAGCTGAGTAACAGCCATGTGGCTGCCCGTTGGCAGTGTCTGAGCACGTGGTTTCATGGGGCATGGGGGTCTCCTACTTTGACTTGGAAATTCTTCTCAAGGAAAAATTAAATTTAGGACATGTTTATGTAGAATACAACTTGACTTCAATGGTTTCTGTGGTTCTTAGTGGTAAATTTGATTTTGCTTATATTTTACAATCATAATTAGTATTTATTTTTGCAGTCATGTCATTCCAAGGGCAAACATACATGGTTTATTAAGAACCATTACAAAAACTAAGATGATACCACAAGAGCTGCTTTTATGTATGTATGTATGTATGTATTTTTTGAGATAAGGTCTCACCTTGTCACTGTCACCCAGGCTGGAGTGCAGTGGTGCTATCATGGCTTACTGCAACGTTGACCTCTTAGGCTTAAGGGATACTCTTGCCTCAGCCTCCAAGTAGCTAGGACTACAGGCATTGGCCAGCACAACTGGCTAATTTTTAAATTCTTTGTACAGACAAGGTCTCTCTGTGTTGCTCAGACTGCTCTTGAATGGCTGGGCTTAAGTGATCCTACCACTTTGGCATCCCAAAGTTCTGTAATCCCAAAGGGATTGCAGGTATAAGCCACCATGCCCAGCAAGAGCTGTTTTAAGAGCACTATGGGTTTATTTGAAATCCTTTGAGAATTCAAATTTCTATGGCATCAGAATTGATGCTCAGTAAGCTTACTGGTTATCTATTACATGAATTCATTGCAATGAAAATTTCTGCCTGCCAGAAGGATATGTAACACCTATCTAATAGCTTGTGTATTTCATGTTATATTTAACATTACAGAATTCCATTGTGTGAAGGTAATTTGAGCAGTATCTTAGAGTACATTGGAGTTCCTGCATTTAGAGAGAGTATAGACATTTTTCCTTAACTGGAGTGTAAATTCCTCGAGATCAGGGACTGTCTTACATTTTTTATATTCCACATATTTCAGCTACCAATTCAGAGTCTTTTTAAGAGCAAAATCCGAATCTGATTTTGAGGCTGACATATATACAAATTTATCTACTATGTGTATATGTAAAATATGTATATGAGTTACATAAGGCTATGCCTGTCAAAGTAACATAATTTGTTTTTGAATTAGATAAAGCTATATATACAAGTTTCATTTTCAAGAACACATTACCATATTCATTTTATATTTATGTTCTTAAATAACTACAGTAATAAAAAAATGGGAAGTCTTCTCTAAGGGAGTTTAACACCAATTCCAGTAAGTTTCCCTGCTACATCAACATGAAGTAATTGTAGAGAGACAAATATTCTTATAATTTTTAGATATATAAATTGCTAGAGAGAACATAAAACTTCACTCTCCAGTATTCACTTGGCAATTGAGCACTTGAAATGTAGCTAGTCAAAACTGATATGTGATATAAGTGTAAAATACACACCAGAGTTGAAAACTCAACGTGAAAAATGTTAAATATCTCATTCATCATTATTTTATTGATAAGACATTGAAGTGTTAATACTTACTTACATTGTATTTAATAAAATAGTTTAATAAAATTAATTTCACATGTTTCTTTTAACATTTTGAAATATGGCTACTAGAAAATTTAAAGTTTCATTAGTGGCTCTTATTATATGTCTATTGGGCAGAGTTGATAAAGTGTGACTTATCCAGGTTAACACAGGTTGACAGATCCAAATTGCCACATCAGATCTACTTGACCATTGACATAAATATTCTTTCCTGTTTCTCTTTACTGTAATTATAAGATCATATGTTGTGCATTTTTCCTTCAAAAAAGGCATCTAAATAAACAGCTCATGTGGTTAAATATTTCATTTTCTTTATGCTTCTTAAAAAATGAATTTATATACTGAAGCAAAAGCTTTGTTTGACCTAGTGTTCTGAGTTTTGGGACATAAAGAAGTAGATTCACATGAAGCAATTTGCAACCTTATTCGTTGATAAATAGAAAGCAGCTGTAGGTTTTTCCCAGTTAATAGTATTTACTTACCTATTTGCTGTCATCTTCCTCCTCCTCCTCCTCCTCCTGTGACCCAATATTGTTTCTTCATGATTATCCTCAGCATCATTACACCCTGTTTCACTCCAAATGATCTAAATCAGGATTTTCACATTTTTTTTTTAATTTTATTTTGTTATTATTTTGCTTTAAGTTCTAGGGTACCTGTGCATAACGTGCAGGTTTGTTACATATGTATACTTGTGCCATGTTGGTGTGCTGCACCCATCAACTCGTCAGCACCCATCAACTCATCATTTACATCAGGTATAACTCCCAGTGCAATCCCTCCCCCTTCCCCCCTCCCCATGATAGGCCCCGGTGTGTGATGTTCCCGTTCCCGAGTCCAAGTGATCTCATTGTTCAGTTCCCACCTATGAGTGAGAACATTCAGTGTTTGGTTTTCTGTTCTTGGCGATCGTTTGCTGAGAATGATGGTTTCCAGCTGCATCCATGTCCCTACAAAGGACACAAACTCATCCTTTTTTATGGTTGCATAGTATTCCGTGGTGTGTATGTGCCACATTTTCTTAATCCAGTCTGTCACAGATGGACATTTGGGTTGATTCCAAATCTTTGCTATTGTGAATACTGCCACAATAAACATACATGTGCATGTGTCTTTATAGCAGCATGATTTATAATCCTTTGGGTATATACCCAGTAATGGGATGGCTGGGTCATATGGTACATCTAGTTCTAGATCCTTGAGGAATTGCCATACTGTTTTCCATAATGGTTGAACTAGTTTACAATCCCACCAACAGTGTAAAAGTGTTCCTATTTCTCCACATCCTCTCCA
>NW_016804690.1:7562148-7589177 GCF_001698545.2 Rhinopithecus bieti
TNNTNATTCCTTCTAACAGTCAGGACCCTCAGCTGTAGGTCTGTTGGAGATTGCTTGAGGTCCACTCCAGACCCTGTTTTTGTGTGTCAGCAGGAGGCTGCAGAAGATAGAATATTGCTGAACAGCGAGTGTACCTGTCTGATTCGTGCTTTGGAAGCTTCCTCTCAGGGGTGTACTCCACCATGTGAGGTGTGGGGTGTCAGTCTGCCCCTAGTGGGGGATGTCTCCCAGTTAGGCTACTCAGGGATCAGGGACCCACTTGAGCAGGCAGTCTGTCCGTTCTCAGATCTCAACCTCTGTGTTGGGAGATGCACTGCTCTCTTCAAAGCTGTCAGACAGAGTCATTTGCGTCTGCAGAGGTTTCTGCTGCTTCTTGTTGTTGTTGTTGTTGTTGTTTATCTGTGCCCTGTCCCCAGAGGTGGAGTCTACAGAGACAGGCAGGCCTCTTTGAGCTGCTGTGAGCTCCACCCAGTTTGAGCTTCCCAGTGGCTTTGTTTACCTACTTAAGCCTCAGCAATGGCGGGTGCCCCTTCCCCAGCCTGGCTGCTGTCTTGCCATTAGATCGCAGACTGCTGTGGTAGCAACGAGGGAGATCAGTGGGCATGGGACTCTCCCGGCCAGGTGTGGGATATAATCTCCTGGTGTGCCCGTTTGCTAAGACCCTTGGTAAAGCGCAGTATTGGGGTGGGAGTTACCCGATTTTCCAGGTGTTGTGTGTCTCAGTTCCCCTGGCTAGGAAAAGGGATTCCCTTCCCCTTGCACTTCCCAGGTGAGGCGATGCCTCGCCCTGCTTCAGCGCTCGCTGGTCCGGCTGCAGCAGCTGACCAGCACCGATTGTCTGGCACTCCCTAGTGAGATGTACCCAGTACCTCAGTTTAAAATGCAGAAATCACCTGTCTTCTGTGTCGCTCGCGCTGGGAGCTGGAGACTGGAGCTGTTCCTATTCTGTCATCTTGCTCCGTCCTCCACATTTCAACAACTCTAACATTGGGATGCAACTTATAATCAATGACATCATGAGCACTGTAATTGAAAGCATTTTTTCTTTCTTAGAACTAGCTAAAATAATGCTCCCATCTATAGTTGACTGCATTTTAGATTTGTTGAAATCTGGTAAATCATGTAGAGAGCCTTTATAAAATACAGCTTTCAGGGTGTCATCCCATGCACAAGGAACCATAATATTTGGATGGTGCAGCATGGCAGTTCACTCTTGTTAAGCACTGTCAAAGTGATTCTGCTATAGCCTTAGGACCAGCATCTCCAGAACCACTGATCTCAATTCTTATTTAACACAGTGTGGGTACCCTGACCAATGGTGTCAGTTCAGTCCATCTATAAAACAATCAGTTAACCAATGAACAGTTTCTACCTAGTACCAGCAATTGTTAGTCACTGAGAAAGCCATTAAAAATGAGAAAGATAGTCTTTTTTTTTCCTCAAGAAATTTATAATTTGCCTTTCACATTGCCTTGGAATTTTTTAAGTTCCAATGCTGTCCTGAAGCTCAAATGTTGCATCCCTTCTGCCATTCTAGACAATCAGAAAAGAAGCGTTGTTCAATGAGAAGTTGACTTCTACCTTCGTGAAGAGACAAGATTTTATGATGACCACTCTGGAGCGAAAGGTGCCCTTTGGTTAGAAGCAGAGACTGCAGGCCCACACCTATGGCAGTGATGTAATCTGAAAGCTAGATCACACGAGCAGCACAGGAGTTAATGAGTTCCCATTTTTGACTTAATTAAGACTTTAACAGTTATAAGGACCAAAGTCTCTCCTTAATTCCACACCAACCGAGGACAGCAATTTCAATCACTTTTATAATGTTGACCCAAAGGTACAAGAAAGAGGAAAAAGCCTGACAGTACAAAGGATCCTGTGTTATGCAGGTCACTTTAAGCCCAGGGCAAGGAGAACATTACTATCCCATTGCTTAAGTTATCTCCTAACTCTAACCTAGCTGCTTGATGTAGAGCCATCAACCCCGCAGGGCCGTTTGGAGGAAGATGAGAGTTCACAGTCACAGAAATGGAGCTGGAATGTGATGCACTCTGAGAATGCATGCAATTATCCTCAATATCTTATTGCAGGGACTAGAATACCACTTTTGTGGCATCCATTGAAGATGTTATGAAGGAGCACTACCCCTTCCCAGGGAGAGTTTTCTCTTTGTCCTGTTGAAGATACTTGAAATTTTCTATTGGAGATTCCTTTAAGATATTTTCTCCCCTTGCCTGAAAATGCACTTAGTGTGTAGGACATATTAAACTATCATTAGTTATCCATACCTTGAAGTTAAATGCTTACTAATCCACTAAACAATTATATATTGAGCCACACGATAGGTCACGTAATGTGTGAGGTACGGGGAATATAATGTGAAGGAAAAGTAGATATAGCTTCTGATCCCATGAGGTTACAGTCT
Source organism: Rhinopithecus bieti (assembly GCF_001698545.2). NCBI lineage: Eukaryota > Metazoa > Chordata > Mammalia > Primates > Cercopithecidae > Rhinopithecus > Rhinopithecus bieti. Next base: position 7,564,574 of record NW_016804690.1, read on the forward strand.
AGTAGTAGAAACAGGTATTGATAGAAAAAACCGCAGCAATAAATGGCTGATCATAAACTGAGGTAAATAAAAGAGCATCAGCATATGTGTTAGTCACTATGTCTAACTTGTTAGTTAGACAAGTGAACTTAAACTAAACCAAGAAAAAAGGAAGGAAAGCTTCTTTCAGGAAGTGACCATTGAAATATATCTGATGGCTGGGCAGGGCAGCTCATGCCTGTAATGTCAGCATTTTCGGAGACTGACGTGGGTAGATCACTTGAGTTAAGGAGTTCAAGACCAGCCCGACCAACATGGTGAAGCCCTGCCTCTACTAAAAATGCAAAAATTAATCCGGCATGGTGGCGTGCATCTGTAGTCCTAGCTAGTCAGGAGGCTGAGGCAGGAGAATCGCTTGAACCCGGGAGGCCAAGGTTGCAGTGAGCTGAGATTGCGCCACTGCACTCCAGCCTGGGTGACAGAGCGAGACTCTGTGTGGAAAAAAAAAAAAAAAAAAAGGAAAAGAAATATATCTGAAATAAGCATAAAGATAAGTAGAAATTGACTAGATAAATGACTAGACAAAGAAGGAGGGCAGCGCTTGAGCCTAACTGGGATAAATTTCAGCCCTCTAAAAGGCAGATTTTAATAGCTTTTACTATTAACAAATAAGGAGAATGGTAAATCTGTTGAAACATGAAAAATATCTTTGATAGATTATTTCTGAAGTATTTGTAAAATAAAATTTTACATATTTCTAAAACATTAATTTAACTGTAAGTAGTAAGTAGAATGTATTTAAGGGGGCAGAGAGTAAAGCTCAGACAATTGAAATCTATAGGTAATATGTATGTTTATTTTAGAAAACACTGCTTTCTTGTCTGAACCAGAATTTTCTGGAGTATCTAAAACAATAAGTGTATGTGTGCACATGTGTGGCAAATGTGTGTGTGTGTTTGTGTGTTCAATTTCTAGCACAGAGGCTGCTAAAATAAGAAACAACTGGTTATCAGGGGGCAGGATAAAAGAGAAGACAAAAGGCTAGGAAAGAAGGGATGTAAAGGTTTAGAAAATTTATTCTCCATGGTGGCAGGAGAAGTCAAGTTTCTGGGGAGAAGGAAAAATATGACATTCTAACAACTAATGGTTGGACAGATTGACACTGTTCAAAGAGAAATTGAGACTATTGAGTCATTGGTGCTGCCATACATCTTTTGAAAAGGGACGCATGCAAAGACCTTTTTTCATAAATGCATTGAATTGGTTTAAATTATGTATAGCAACAATGTCTTGTCTTACATGCCAAGTCCCATAGATGGAAGGCCAATACCTAAGAGCACTGAATACAGGCTATGGAAACCACGACTGGGCTTAGCAGGAAACAGCACCCTGATTAGTAAAGCCGATCATAGACAAGGGAATTGCTTGTCTATCAGAATTTTTGTCATCCGTGCTCTGAATAGTCTCATTCACCTGAATTTTACACGTTTCACCTTTTTTTTTTTTTTTTTTTTTTTTTTGGCCACCTACAGCTATTCCAAGGAACCATTTTTAACATGTTTAATAACTGTCATTATTATACAAGCAATATTAGCTTCATCTGGTTTTTTTTTCTTCTTTTATGCTTTTAGAGAGGAAATAAAATCAGCAAACAACAAAGGCAATTTCCTCAACATAAAGATGAAAGTTGTAAAGAAATTTGCATTTCCAATGTTGAGAAGTGTCAGGCCTTTTTTGGACTCAAATCCACTATGTCACACTAGGGCAAGAAGGGTAATGTTTATAACATCTGAATCTCTGAACCAGTGACTATAAGATGTAAGTGTTACTTAGCTGAGATGTGAATAAATATTTATAACAATGGCACATGCATAGCTAATTGAGTGACTTTTGTTAATATTCAACTAGATGTTCATGGACGTGTGCCTTTTTCTATAATGAAAATACTGCCTTGGGCTAGTTTTGTTTTTCTTGCCTAGAACAATTTATGTGCTTTCACTGAAATGAATATAAACTCCTATTCTCATGACAAAAGAACTCACCATTAATTTGAGGAAAGAAGTTCTTTATTCCCTTTGTAGTATACTTTATTGAGAAAGCAAATCTTCAATGTATCTTGAAATTTTGTTCATGCATTTTACTTAATTTCAACAACACATTCAATGTCTATAAATAGCGATTTCTAGGATTATTAGAACCAGATGTATTGTTATCAAGCTCATAAGAGATTTTCTTTCGATTAATTTAAAAAGTAATAAAAGCAAAGCAACAAAGCAAAGCAAAATAAAATTCCTCTGTGGTGGTTTGTGTGAAGTTTGAATCCATTATATTCATTCCCTCACTGTTTTTCTCTTCCTTCTTTTTCTCCTCTTCATTATTCCTTATGTGCACTGCAATGGATATTTGGTTTTTGTTTGTTTGTTTGTTCATTTGTTTTTTGAGACAGGATCTTGCTCTGTAACCCATGGAATGCAGTGGTGCCATCTTGGCTCACTGTAACCTCTGCCTCCTGGGTTGAAGTGATTCTTGTACCCTGGCCTCCTAAGTGGCTAGGATTACATGTGTGCACCATCACACGGGGTCAATTTTTGTATTTTTAGTAGAGACGGGGTTTCACCATGTTAGCCAGGCTGGTCTCAAACTCCTGGCCTCTCAAAGTGTTGGGATTACAGGTGTAAACCACCGCACCAATCTGGTATTTATTTTTTATTGGCTGCTTACCATTTACTCTCTCTTCTTAATAGGACCTGACTTGCTTTGGAACAATGAGCTCTTCCTTACTGTGATCAGTCCTGCCTCCTACTAGGAAATCTGGACTGTTGTATCTACTGTCTCCCTGCTACTGGCATAATCAAGGGAGCTGGCAATGATCTAACTTTGATCAATTAGATATTCTTCCTGAGAACTTCGGATGATAAACAAGGTAGGCATGGCCAGAATGAGCTCTTGCAGGTCTTCTATCCAAGAGCTATGGTGGCAGCATCTTGACCAGCTTGTTCCTGCTTCCTAGACTACCAAACTTCCTTAATTTCTGCCCATCGACATACCCTTTTTTCCTACCTTCAGCCAATTTAGTGAATCCCTAATATCCTTACAACAAATTCCTTGCAGCATAAAGTAGCCAAAATCTAAGAAATGCTAACACAAACTCATCTATTCGCTATTCTGTTCTCTTTCTTTTAAGTGATACATTCATAGCTCAGTCACTGAGGTTATACAATAGTTAGTTAGATCTCAGATTGCCAATACATTGAATTGTCCCCTAAAATTTGCCTGATATGGTCTCATGAAAGATTTCTGTGACCTGACTAATGTACTAAATATAAAAGCATATAAAATTAACTGTGTGATCCCGGGTTTTCTCCAGTTCACAATCACTCTGTAGTGATGGTAATTGAATTGAACTTGAAGCTATTTAAATAATTAGACATATCCTGTCAGAGCCTCAGTGTCACTCATTTGTTGTTTTCAGGGCTTAGGAAACCAAGAGGGGATCCATAAAAACATAGACAAAATATAAAGGCATTGGTTGCTATATAATATATTATCTGGGCCTTTCATATATAGTGATTTCCTAATTTGCCTCATAATAAAAATTACTTAAAATCTTCTGTTCAAATGCAAATTGTATATGCTGGCCCCATCTAGGATGTTCTGAGTAACTAGATCTAGGGTGGGATCGATATTAGCAAACGCCTGCACTCTAAAGAGAGGAAGACTGTAGTAGAGGACCAAAAACAAGGTGATTTCAATGATTCAAAGGAGAAAATTTGAAGTTACAAATTAAAGCACTAATAATAGGAAATGAATAGGATAGAATGGATTCGAAATTTATTTAGGAGGTAATATAAGCCAGTCATGCTTATGATTAATTTAGTGGAGTTGAAATAAATGTGGCCAATCTTCAACTCTAGGTTTTTAGATTGTTCAGTTGGGTAAATGGTGGTTCCATTGCTAAGGCAGCAAATAAGGGAGAAAGATTTAGAAAGAGATGTATTTGAATTTAATGAGGTAAAAGTTTTTGTGTGATAACCAGGAAAAATGTTCACCATGAATGTAAGGTCCAAAGATCAGGTTAAAGATAATGTCTAAAGATATAATTTGAGTACTAACTGCACACAGGTGGTAGTCCTAATCATATGAAGGATAAGATCATTCAAGGAAGGTGTGAGAAGGGAAGCATGCTGAGTCGGAATCAGGATTATTAGCATTTAAAGAGCATTAGGAAAGGAACCTGGGAGGAAGAGGTGAGTACGGACAAAAGAGAAGAGAACAGTATGAAATAGGAAGCAGTCCCATTTTCAGATACAGTGAAGGTTCATGAGTATAAAGACTGAAAAGTGCAGGTTGAGTTTGTAGAAGAACTTGATATATTTTTTACTAAGATTTTCAGGTGAAATTCTGAGAGCAGACTTTGGGTAGAAATGGGTTAAGGAATCAATGTAACTATACATGTAGGCAATTCTTTTAAGAATCATCAGATTTTTATTCATTTCAGATCTTCTGTCCCATGTATAGGCCAATTCTCGGTTCACAAAAGTTCAAGCATCTGAATTCAGGATAACTATGCAATGTGATACGACCATGTTGTGTTCATCTCAAAGGTAGAGCTGGTAACCAAAAATTCACACTCCCTCTTTCATGGTGTAGAGTTGTTTCTGATTGATAACTGTGCAGCCATACATATTTTCAGAAGCCTTTGTATTTAAGTGTGGCTATGTGACTAGTTCTCAATGGAATATAATAGAAGCAATAGTTAGTACTTCCTGTCTGAGGTTTTAAGAGGCAGGATTCTCCACTCTTTCCTTTTCTTTTCTTTTTAGAGTTGGGGTTTTGCTTTGTTGTCCAGGCTGGAGTGCAGTGGAGTGATCATAGCTCACTGCAGCTTCAAACTCCTGGGCTCCAGTGATCTTCCTGCCTTAGCCTCCCGAGTAGCTAGGACCATAGGTGTGCACCACCACACCTGACTACTTTTTAATTTTTAATTTTTTTTTTTTTTGGAAACAGAGTCTTGCTATATTGCCCAGGTGGGTCTCAAACTTCTGTCCTCAAGAGATTCTTCTGCCTTAGCTTCTTGAGTTCCTGAGATTATAGGTACATGCCACTGTGCTTAGCTCTCACTCTTTCCTTTTCTATCAGTTATATGCAACCAAGTTCAAGACTCAAGGTCATAGCAAAGCACAGGGTGGAAGGAGTCTGTGAATCCTGATGGTTCATGAGGAAAGCCACCAGCCAGCTAAGAACATTTGTGTTATGTTACCAAAATGTTAGTACTTATTTCTTTTATCAGCTTTAATGCAAAACATATCTAAGCATGATATGGACCAAAATTTTAGATAACTGACTTACAGTTTAAATGTATTCAATATAAGGATGTGTTGGTATCATATAATTGTAGGTGGTAACATTTATTCGATGCAAATTTGAGATAATGTGGTCTGTGGCCCAATTCATTGTTTACAAACTTTACTAATTTAAAGTTTGGTGATGCTATTCAAAGGTAACAAGTGGTATTAAGCACTAAATTAACTAATCAATTAATTCAATTCAGAAAGTAAATTGAGATGGTCTGGTAAATAAAATACAACTCTTTCCACTAGATAATTAAAGCTTAAAGTTCCACCAACTATTATTTTCCTTGTGGGTTATATTAAGATATCATCAATCCATTATTTCTGCTCAGAGAAGAGAGATAATTGTTTGATAGTATACTTCTGTGCCAAAAGAACAGATGCTTTTGTTTCTTAAATGCCATCTTTAAAGGTAATGTAAGCGTTTGATCTGGAGCCAAGGTGATCACATATGGCTCTGCCTTCCATAAGGGTGTGAGGTTGAGGAGGTGAGTGAGGCTAAAATCTTTTCCTGCCTCATTCACAAACAATGGGTCCAGACAATAACTGTCTATGCAAAAGAAGAGGGAATCTTTTTCTAATTTTACAAAACGCCATGTGGGGCAGCAATGGTCCTTGAGAGTGACCTTTTTTCTCCTCTTAGTCTTGGAGGTCATTTCATACTAACACATAGTTTTATTTTTAACAGTTTCAAAAGTTTGACTGATGGACATATTGAGTTACTTTCAAACATCTGCCCTTATAGACAATACTCCATTGAATATCTTTGTACGTATATATGAATGTGACTGTAGAACAAATTTCTTAAACTGGGATTGTTGCATCAAAGGGCAGATGTATTTGTAATTTCTATAGGCATTATCAAGTTGCATTCCACAAATGGGTTAATTTACAGCCCCACAAGCAATATATGAGAGTGCCTGTTTACTCACCCCTCCAGACAATCAATGTGTTATCAAACTTTTTGGTCTTTAGTAATTTGATAACTGAAAAGCACCTTCTACGGTAAATTTACTTTTAACTACTTTATGAAGAAAAGTTCTTTTCATATATTTAAAAAGCAGTTTATGTCCTTTGTAGTTAACTGTCTTTTTATTTGTATAATAAACTTTTGCACATCTTTTCATTTTCAACCTTTCTTTGTCAATGTATTTTGATTTTTTTTTTTTTTTTTTTTTCCGAGACAGAGTCTCACTTTGTCGCCCAGGCTGGAGTGCAATGGTGTGATCTCAGCTCACTGAGGCCTCGACCTCCTCGACCTCCTGGGCTCCAGCAATCCTCCCACCTCAGCCTCATCGAGTAGCTGGGACTACAGGCATGCGCCACCACACCTGGCACATTTTTGTATTTTTAGTAGAGATGGGGTTTTGCCATGTTTCCCAGGCTAGTTTTGAACTCCTGAGCTCAAGTGATCTGCCCACATTGGCCTCTCGAAGTGCTAGGGTTACAGGCATGAGCCACTGTGCCTGGCCTTATCAATGGGTTTTAAGTGTGGGTTTACTGTATATATCACATGGTTGGATTTTACGTTTTGATCCAATCTGAGAGGCTTTATGTTTTAATAGAAAAGTGTATCCCATTTATCTTTACTGATATAAAATATAACTCAGTTATGGAACTGTTACCTTTTAATGTTATGCTTTTTTTTTGTTTTTATTCAATCTTTTATTCTATGATTCAGATTTTCTTTGTGCTTTTTAAATAAAGGTTCCTTCTGAAAGTTTGCATTCTGTCCAGTGATATAATCTTAGAAATTATAAATTTAGAACACATTTTTAAAAATATGATAAACATTGTTTCTTTAGGCAACATCTAGTATCTCCCTACATCAAACATAGGCAAAATTAGGCAAAATATATAGGCACAATTATATATAGGCAAAAAATATAGGCAAAATTCCTATATTTTTATTTCTTCCTAACTCCTGTTATTCCTCACTTGATTTTAACTAATTATATTATTGTTATATTATTGTTTCATAGAGCTTTCCTATGTTTCTTTAAATATGTTTAAACATATACCACTTAATTTGTTAGATTGATGTCTTTTGACACTCAGCTTTTCTCCTCCACCATAAAGGTTGAGGAAATCAGCCTACGTATATGGCTTTCCTCTTTTTCATCCCTCTTCTACTTCACTATTATTTATTGTATTATGTTATTTCTATTGAAGTGATATTAGAGAGAAGAAAAGAGAAAAGGCATCTTTACTCTGCTGTCTCAGAAGTTCTAATTCATCTTTGTCTACTCCCCAGTACCAAGAACATTACTCTGCATGTAGTAATTACACAACAATCTAAAATACTAAGCTTGAACTGCTCATGGTTAAGCTGGCCTGGAAGAGTGATCTCATCCATTTGAATATATCCGTTCAGTTATATACAGTGCTAAACAAAAATTACAGGCCTTCCTCTATAGAGTCAGGGCATTTACCCCCTGAACTTAGGCCGTGGCCAAGAGCCAACCAGTGTTCATGTTTCCTGTTGGCAGACAGATCCCAAATGTGACCCTCAACAAGAGCTGAACCACGTACTCCTTGTTCCTCCTCCCAAAGTCACAGAGTGGTGGGGAAGAATGAAGGGAGATTATAAGAGAGGCCAGGAGTGTTTTACTAGAGAATCTTTCTCCATATCGAAAGAAACATCAGGAAAAGGAAACATCTGCCCCCCTCCCCCCGTGTCTCCACCCAATATCTCACCTGCTTCAGATAGTTCTGTAATACTTCCCAGTTAAACAAGACAGGACCTGATAAGTCACAAGAAATAATTCTAGAAGGGATGTAATGACATGAGGACACATTACCCCATAATTACCTATCTTTTGGCATTTGGGATTGTGGTAGGCAGGATAATACCTTCATCTCCAGAACTGTGAATATGTTATGCTACATGACAAAAGGATCTTTGCAGATATGATTAAGTAACGGAGCTTTAAATAGGGAGATTATCCTGGATTATCTGGTGGACCCAATCTAATCATTCAAGCTTTTGAAAGAGGAAGGCAGAAAGCCAGTCGCAGAGATGCAGCACAACGGGAGGAGGGAGAAGAGATTGAATTCTTCTCCATGTGAGAAGGATTCAATGCACTGCTGCTGGCTCTGGATGCAGGGAACTAACATGCAAGGATGGGAGAGAGGCCTCTGGAACTAATGGCAGTCCTCACCAAACAGCCAGCAAGAAAACAGGACCTCAGTCCTATAGCCACATGAACCAAATTCTGCCAACAATCAGAAGGAGGCTGGAAGTAGATGCTTAGAGACTTCAGAAAGGAATGCAGCCCTGCCAACACCTTCATTTCCACCTTGTGATTCTAAGCAGAATATAAGCTCACTGTACCTGGACTTCTGACTTACTCATTCTGAGATAATAAATTTGTGCTATATTAAGCCACTTAAGTTTACGGTAATTTCTTACAGCAGCAATAAAAAAATAAATACAGGGCGAATTCAGGCAACAGCACAACCCAGTTTGGAACCTGGTAGGCTACAGTGGCTATCCTCAAGATCTGTGTAGCCCAGTCTGTGATATGCAGACATATAATAGGTACCTGCAGCAATCACCAGGTTAGTATGAATAGACTGGAAGATCTACTACTTTCAGTTATTAATATTTCTGTGCAATTAGGAAACAAAATAAATGAACACAAATTGGTAATTTTATCTATTAATTTGATAATTGAAATATCCAAATCAGTTGTAGGCTTGGTTTTTCTAGTTTGTGCAGATTTTAAATTCAGAATATGACTTTCAATACTCCCTCCTTACCTACTTACAATCATACCAATTGGGTCATGAAGATAAGCTCTGTTAGGCAAAAAAATGTAAGAACTAGGAGCTGACTGTGTCTTCTGTCTTCACTTGATATCCTGGATTTCTGCAACAGCACTCTTAATAGTGAAACTCACATTTCTGTCTCTAAGATGAGTGGGTTTGGCCTCAGAGAACAAACTAAACCAGTAGGTATCTTGTTCAATCAGATAGCTAAACAATAGCAACAATCTAAAAGTAAATCAAATTTTTAAAATACTTGCCTCCTAGCCCTATCCCTCACTCTAGTATTATTATTATTAGTTATATCAATTATCTAAATGCTTTTATTTAGGGATACTTATTTCATTTCATCATTATATCTGTAGATTACAGATGACCAAGGAAGCACAAAGTTAAGTGAACTGATCAAGATAACACAGTAAGTTCCTGGCCAAACTAAGGCTGGTATAAAGGTCTTAGTTTTTTATTCCTACTGCTGTTCTTGTCTATCTGTCTTTTTATTTCTACTTGTTGTTCTCTTTACTTTGATACTTTGATTTTTGTTCCAAATAAGTAAATCCTCATTGTCCATTAAAGGTCTAGTCAGATGAATGGCCCTAAAACCCATCCATTGTCTTTCATTATAAGCCAGTGTTTTATCAGCCCACTGTCATGATTTTTCTTTATTCACAGTAAGATGGTTTATTTTGAGAGAAACATTTTTGTCACTATTGCTTCCTAGTACAATGGTGATTTGCTAATTAATATATGAGGAATTCGACCTCATTGTTAGTCTTGTCTTCTGCATGTCATGTAGTGCTCAATAACTTAACAATTTTTAGTTTGTTTCACTTTTGCTTATTGGATGTCATCTTTGCTCTGGGTTCCCATGCAGAAAAGAATGGATTCATTTAAACTAGAAGACAGAATTGTAAAAAGGGATTACATGTACATGAAGCAAGAGACATGGTGATTTTTGCACCATGCAAAATCTGTCTCACGGGATATTTCTGAAAGGATATATAGGAGGGAGATTTTTTACACTACACGATTTTTGACATTTTGATTTTATTCTGCATGCAAACTATACCCATTCCAAAGGTAGATTAAACTTGAATCTTAAAAGAAAAAAGATAAAAGTAGAATTCCTATAAATAAAACCAAAAAAAAAAAAAAGGAAGCACATGAACAAAGACAGAAATAGAACTGTAGCAGACAATATTTGTGATCTGCCCAGATGCCTAGGATCCCTTCTTTCCCACTCTGTGCACTCTGACCCCACCATGCCCACTTCTCCACGCATACACTCTGACCCCACCATGCCCACTTCTTCATGCATACACTCTGACCCCACCATGACCACTTCTCCATGCCTGCCCTTCTGTGGACTAGCACCTGCAGCTTTTCTTCGTAGGGTGCCCCTTGGGCCATTGGAGCCATTGTGCCCACACTACACCGAAGTTTGGAAATACCTAGGTATTTAAGATCCAACTGGGTGACTGTTGCCCAAAGACAGACAGATATAAAGGTAGGAAAGTCCAGCTCCTTTGCTTCAGGCTAGGACAGCTCTGAGATGTCACTTATACTCCAGATTTCCCCTCTGAGATCAGGCTGAAGTCCACCTTTAGAGTGACCTCTGCCTGAGATTAAACCTATGCTGGACTTCCTCTCTGTCCCTATCCTGCATTTCCCATTCTTTTACTAGTCTTCTCCCAAGAATTTTCTGAAATTGTTTGCTTATGAATTCCCACTTCAGAGAGTGTTTCTGCGGAATGGCCCTGAGGTAGTTGATACCAGAAGTGGTCCTAGGAAGCACAAAATGCAGACCAGATTCTGGAACTGGATATTTGATGGCCACCTGAAAACACAGGGCCCCTTTATTACTACTAAGCTGGGAAGTGAATATCCCTGGCAGTAGCATAGTTAGTAAGACTTCCATCTCTGTTAGGTTGGGCTGGAGTAAAGATGGGAAGGATTCTTTGACTCATACAACATTGCTTGCATTTGAGAGAAATGGAAAATTCATAATTATAAGAACAGTGAAATTGGTTGGGTGTTACTGAGTGTCACTGGTGCATCAAAGAGAAAAAATACAGGTTTAGGTCAGTCAGTTGTCAGCTTAAGGCATAAAATGAAAGCCAGCAAGACTTTAAACACATCCTTCAGCCAGAGGGATGACATACTTAAGACCAGGCATAGGACTCAATTGTGAGTGTAACCAAACTTCAGAGACGACTGAACTTAACAACCAAGCCAAATGCCCTACACCAAAACTGTGGCCCTAACAAGACAGAAGGAGGATCCTGAGACTCAAGACAGGTGTATGAGAGTAGATGTGCTGTAGAACATTGGATCCCTAGGTTCTATTGGACCCTCTGAGCCTGCAAAATTGCCATGCTCTCTCTCCTTTTCTAGAGTATGGCAGTCTCCTTGATGCTTGGGGATTACTCAGAAGCCTCAACTAAGGCAGATGCACTGAAATGCAATACTTGCCCTCCTCTTGATCTACCCCCACCTTCCCTCCTCACCAGACAGACACCTACGGTGAGGCTTCAGTATGACTGAACTGGGGACATTTGGGCCCTATTAAGCAGGGAATGAATTATTTGCTAAAAAAAATCTGTAGGACTTGAGTAACATGTACTCTTAGATACTAGGAGAGTATGACTAGAAGCAGATTTTGAGGATGCCAGTTCAAGATGGTGAATGAAGGAGAGTTGACTGATATAGGGCCCTCTCCTGTGACTCAGTATTTAACACAATAGCAGCTGGAACTGTTCCTCATATGCCACCAGAATAGCTCATTGAGGCTTGAAACAAATAATGACCTGGCAGACAATTGAGAAAAGGATAAAAGGATTTAGAGGCGTATGCATGACTTTGTTCCTCATGAAAGCACAGAGGGAACTTCCTTCACTGTAGCAATGAAGAATGTGCTGGTGAGTAGTGCACAGCATTATTGTTAAATTCAATAGGAGTTGAGAAGAATCTAGAATGGATGGTAAAAGAGAGGATGATGAAACGTTCTTACTTCAGGACCAGTTTGTAGCAGTAGAGACTGTAGCTTGTTCCACTCACCTTCCACTTACAATTTTTACCCTGTAATTTTGAGCTACCACTGCTTTGAAGAATTGAAATGTAATAGAATTTGAGCAGGTAAGGGGTGGACTGTAGCAGAAAATGTTTGTGCTTTGCCCTGATTTTTTGAGGTTTCTCATGATATCTTCTGTACACAACCTCCATTGCCCCCACTACTAATTTTCTGGGTTTTGTTTGTTTGTTTGTTTATTTTGAGACAGAGTTTTGCTCTTGTTGCCCAGGCTGGAATGCAATGGCACGATCGCAGCTCACCACAACCTCCACCTCCTGGGTTCAAATGATTCTCCTGCCTCAGCCTCCTGGGTAGCTGGGATTAAAGGCATGTGCCACCATGCCCGGCTAAGTTTGTATTTTTTAGCAGAGATGGGGTTTCTCCATGTTGGCCAGGCTGGTCTCGAACTCCTGATCTCAGGTGATTCACCCACCTCAGCCTCCCAAAGTGCTGGGATTATAGGTGTGAGCCACTGTGCCTGGCCCCCTGTGTTTGTAATGACTGGAACTTGAAGATTTTCTTTGGAGAACTGCCTTCAGGTTACTGGAACTGTGTTACTGGAGAGCTACACATGCTTGCTTGGGGTTTATCTCTTCTCCAGGGTGCAACTGACAAATGACTATCAGAATATGGAGGTCAGCTCTCTTGCCTCTGTGGAGCATCTTGCCTGAGAGTACACTTTTGCATGACTTCCTTCCTTTCCCTGCTATGTTTGTTACTTCCTTACTCATCTTCTAGGAAATATTTCCTGAATATATCACTTGCATCAAGATCTTTATTATAGGATTTGCTTCTAGAAACTCAATCTAAGACCTCAACTTTTAGTCTCATATATTTCTGATGGAAGTAAATGTTAGTAAGTCTTTTTGGACAGCAGTTTAACAATATTGCCAAAGACAATCAACAGATTTTAAAAGGTGTATAACAGTTGCACTATCCATCCCATATAAATATTTATGCACAATTAGGTTTAATGCAGTGTGGTTTATAATAGCACTGAAATAGAATGAAAACAGTCTAAATACACAGTGATAGGAGATTTTGTAAGCTATGATACATTCACATCATGGAATATTAGTTAGAGACTGAAATTCAGTTAAGAAGCAAGAAATAGACCAAATACAAAAATTTTTCCCATTTTCTCCAACTGGTCTTCAGCTTCCAACCTGCCTCACACATGTCTTCTAATATGGGGAAATAAGTTCATTCATGAATCACAGAGTGATTTATAGGGTACTTTTTTTTTTTTTTTGTTTTTTTTTGAGGCAGAGTCTCACTCTGTCGCCGACTGGAGTGCAATGGGCCGGATTCAGCTCACCTGCAAGCTCACCTCGCCGGTTTACGCATTCTCCTGCCTCAGCCTCCCGAGTAACTGGGACTAACAGGCCCCCGCTACACCACGCCGGCTAGTTTTTTTTTTTTGGGGGTTAAAAAATTTTAGTAAGAGACGGGGTTTCACCGTGTAGCCAGGATGGTCTCAATCTCCTGACCTCATGATCCGCCCATCTCAGCCTCCCAAAGTGCTGGGATTACAGGCTTGAGCCACCGCGCCCGGCCTATAGGGTACTTTTAAGTCATCTTGTAGTCAAGTGGGAACAAAATTATACCTGAAAGGCCAAAACTTAAGTTCACATCCCAGTTATTCTATTTACTATCTTTGAAGCTTTAAACAAATCATTTTACCTTCCTGGCTATGAGAAAAATTTGTGCTCTTTCTATTATAAGGACAAGAAACAACTGGGGTTAATACCCAATTGGACAGACTAGCTTCATTGCAGAAGGAGTCCCAAAAAAGCTGGCAACATTATCCAATGGCTTAGTCAGAGAAGCCAGGGTGCAGCATAGCAGCAGGGTTATAAAAATTAAATATTTGATTCAGGAATATCTAAGTACATTTGAGGATGTGGGTGTAGAAAAGATTATCCCTCAATATGAATTATTTCCTTCTTTGATAGTGATAGAATTTCTGATTTGAACAATTTTCTTAGCTTCCCTTGCAGTTAAGAGCCTCCATGTGATTAAGTTCTGCCCAATAGGATGTAATCAAATATAATTTGCAATTTCTAGGTAGTGACTCCAAGGGAAGGGATGTTCCTATCCTTCTTTCATGTTCCTGTAGTTGGAAGGTAGACATAGTGGTAAATCATCTTGGACTATACAAAAGAAGATAACACACTAGGAATATTTTCCTTTGTAAGTGTCCAATAAATATTGGCTGTTTTTATGATGCACAGATATTGGCACATAGCAGATAATAAATATTCGTTTATTTTTCTATTAGATTTTCAGGATGCCATAGCAAAATGCCACAGATTGAGTGGATTAAACAACAGAAATTTGTTTTTTCACAATTCTGAAGGATGGAAGTCTAAGATCAAGGTGCTGGCAAATTCAGTTCCTGGTGAGGGCTCTCTTCGTGGTTTGTGAACAGCCACCTTCTGGCTGTGTCATGACAAAGACACAAAGACTTTTCTCTGTATAAATGCAGACAGACAGTGAGCCCTAGTATCTTCTCCTCTTTTTATAAGGATATCACTCCTATTAAGTAAGGACCCCAACCTGATGACTTCATATAACCTTAAAGGCCCTGTCTCCAAATACAGGAGCATCTAAGAGTTAAGGCTTCAACACATTAATTTGGTGTGTGTGTGTGTGGGGGGGGAACAATTTAATTCACAAAAATCTTGTTCACCTGTCAGTCCATGTCCCTCATATACAGTTGCTGTAAAGAAGGGACATAATAAATAGCAAGATTCCTGGTAGTAGAGCACCTGAGTTTCCTAAACATTGGTATGCACTTGTTGAGTCATTTGTATTGGATATTCTGAAAATCATATTCTTGTTATAAAACTAATCTAAATGCTTGGTGTCAGTACATTGTGGGGAATTGGATTTTAAATAGATTAAATTTGTAATTGGTCTTCACAGGGGCAAAGTTAGAATACTACTTTCTTATTTTTATGTTAATAAAAAGTATTTAAGTGGGCTGAAAATTATGGCTGACACTTTTTTTTCTTTTTCTGAGTGTGTAGCTTTGCCTGGAGATGAAAATCTGCAAATGCAGGAATGATATTTTTCTACTGCATCACTGGTACCTAATAGGTGCTCAATAATATTTATGAATAAATGAGTCTTTATTTTTTTTCTTTGCTTAGACTATAAGGTTTAGATAAATCAGGTTCCACCTTATGATTTTTCAACTGATTTTATTTATCTCATTCAGTATCTAACATGTTGGTATCCATTCAGAAAACACTTTATAAGACTAACTATCTATGAAAATATCAAATGGATATATTTTAGAAGATCAGTTGGTAAGACTCCCTTCAACTTAAGGAGGCTTTTATTAAAATCTGTATATCTTAAAGAATATATTGTATATTTTGGCCATAAAAATATTAAGCAATGACTACTTCTGGGCTGTTTCTCAAAAAGCAAAATACAAAAAATATATAACCAACTTATTGATGTTATTTGCAAGAAGTTCCTTTTCCAAGAGATAATTTATCTTCTAATGGAATATTTGTTCAATGTTTAGTAATTTGTCTGTGAACACTACACCATTTTTAATAGAAAAGCCCTGAACTACCTGTAATTCAGATGGACTCAGAAGGAGAGACCCAACCATGGGCTCTACCACATGAATGAGAAGTCCGTTGTCAGCTGTGTGGGCCAAGCAATATGGAAAGGGGGAATGTGAAAAGGTGTGGGAAAGGAAAATGTTGGAAAAGGCCACACAGGTAGGAATGGGCCTGGGTGTACAACACATGAAGACAGTGACAAGACTGGCCTCACAAAAATAGAGAAAGAATATTTTCATAATTTCCTTATGAATGAGGAAAAAAACTTTCCAACTTCATATGTGAAGAATTAGAGAGCTCATGAAAGATACACTCATCATATGATCATATGAACTCCAACTTTATCATTCTGTTGTATTTCAGTCTCTTCTTTAAAATGCAACACATACATACACTACATACACACACACACACACACAAACACACTTCCTGGAGCCCAGAGGTCCCTCTAGCTACTTACCTCTCTCCTTCCCTTGGCAGTTACTTGTCCTCTCTGTCTGATACCACAAGTTGGCACCTACTTGTTCTCCAATTTCAGCTTAGTTCTCAGCTTCCTACAGGGAATCTTTGGCTTTACACTGGTTAGTATGTGCTCTTAGAGCCTCATACATTTCTTCCATTTAAAAATGAGCACAACTACAATTTCACAAATTTGTGTATGAAAATTTAATATCTGTAACTCCACTAGACTGTAAGTTTAATTGGGGTAAGAATCATATTATTGATTGTTATTATTCTTTCTATTTCAAATTTCTATTTCCCAGAACTTAGCACTTAATGAAAAAAAAATTGGCATTAGGGGCAAAGAATTATGAAATATGAGATGGCTCCAGCCCCTGAACAACTCCTGTGTGTCACATGAAAGCTTTTATTCCAAATAATTAGGACTCCTTGCATTCTCTGGCACTTTTTGAGGTTGGCACCCAGCGTGACTGTAGTTTTCTCTTATTGTATGCTATAGCTCTTTAATTTTCCATGTACCTGAGCTGCCATGAGCATGTGTCTCCATGCTGAGCTTTGCCTTAGCCTGTTTGTTATGATGGCCAGATAAACCATGGCCAACACAAATGGACTTGAACCTTACTGGCTTTCTTCCATGCAAGCTGCTGCTGGGTAACAATACTTTTTCCATTTCCAGATGAAAAGTCGCTGTCAATCTACTTGAGACTGAACCTGGACATTATTTCCACTGTGAATCTCTTCTCTGGGGTTTGCTTAGCTGAACTGATTATATATTTCTGGGTCTCTTACGAGCAAGCTGCCAACCAGGCCAAACTGTCTGCTGGGGAATTTGAGGAAAATGCTAACTGGAGCTGAGTATGAGCTTACCAAATTCACGGCTCACCCTGACATTTAGTGGAGACATTTGGTGCACTTAACACAGTATCCCAGCACCCCTTGCCTTAGTTAGTATGATGATTAATTCCTTCCTTGCAGGGTGGAGTTCACTGAACCAAAGTGCATGCTCACAGCCTACATCTGGCCAGAGGACAGACTTCCCCGTGCAAACATTTATAGAACCCAGGCAGTTGGTCTTATGGGACCTGAGGCCTTCTTGGAGTTCAAGTGCCCGAACTGACTATTTGCCATGATATCTTTGGATGTTATCAATCCTCCCTTCAGAAAAATGCAGGGGGATTTGGGAGTTTGCCATTAGGTCTCATGCAGCTCTGGCCTCCACTGTGGCTCAGTGCATATATAATCTCTGGTGGGAACAATTTAAATGCATCATTAATCCCTTGATGGTCACGAGTAGTTGTACCCTCTGGGGTTTCAGTGGCAGGGCAACCGGCATCTGCTTTCTCATGATTTCCCAATGAAGCCAACAGTTTTTGGCTCTGCATCTTGGTCTCTTTCCACAATTTTAGCCCTGATTCAATTTGTTAATTTTTTTTTTTTTCATGAGAACTTTCTTTGGCTTCACCTATATGAATGCCAGTGCTTGGGTACGAAAATAATGTTTTTGCTTCTTTTAGAAGGTGATTGCATAAAAGAGAGGACTGGGTCTTATCTTCATCTGCATTCCTAACATCTAATACAGCACCTGGAAAACTGTGGGTGATAAGTGCATACATAGAATTGAACCAAATTCTTCCAAGTCTTCTAAAATTAAGGTTCTGTATTTCCTACTGTATTATTTCCATTCCTTTAATAAATAATTATATACCAAGGATTACCATTATGATGATACCATTTTCTTGGATGTTGTGTTAGTTATCATAGAAAGAGCATTTTACAAATGTAGTTTTGCTCCTGTAGGACTAAATCTCAGGATTGGTAACATTGCCCTGGGTCTATGTTACAGAAACAAGAATAACAAGAGACAAGAGAATAAATGCTTTGAATCAATGTGTAGATGTGAGATTGTACTTAGGTGGTGGAGGGAATGTTTGAAGTGGGGACTCAGATCT
The DNA here is from genome assembly GCF_001698545.2 of Rhinopithecus bieti. NCBI lineage: Eukaryota > Metazoa > Chordata > Mammalia > Primates > Cercopithecidae > Rhinopithecus > Rhinopithecus bieti. Next base: position 7,582,734 of record NW_016804690.1, read on the forward strand.
TACATATACCAATGTTGGACTCAGAGAGAGGATGAGTTTCTTGTCAACAGAGATCACAGAGAGGGGAAGCACATTGCACACCTCCAGGAGGCACCACTAACATGGTGTATTATTGAATAGAGTCTTACCTGAGCCCCCTTCTAGACAGGGCCTACCTTTTGTCTAGAATTACTAAAAGTTAAGGCCTGGAAGAAATTATAGATGTCATCTAATCTGACTCCTTCATTTTACAATTGAGGAAACTACAAATCAGACAGGTGAAAATAATTCTGAGGTAACACAGTTAGCTGGTGGCAGAGCTATGCCTAGAATACAGATTTCTGAAATTCAAAGTTAACATAATATAGAGAGAGTGTCTAGAAGAGAACTTGACACATACATTTAGTAATTCCTGTACCCCAAAGACAGGTCCATGTCCACATCCCTGGAACTTGTGAATGTTACCTTATTTGGAAAAAGTGTCTTTGCAGATATAATTAAGTGAAGGATCTAGAGATGAGAGTCTCTTGGGCTATCCAGGCAGGCCCTAAGCCCAATGACAAGCGTCCTTCTAAGAGACAGAAAAAGAGAAGACATGGACAGAAGAGGAGGAGGCAACATAAACACAGAGGCAGAAATCAGAGTGATGCAGCACATTTAGTACCAACAAACACCAGAAGCTGGAAGAGCCGAAGAACAAACTCTCCTCTAGAGCTTTCTTCATGCTTCTGGACTCCAGAACCAAAAGAGAATACATTTCTGTTGCTTTTAGCCATGACGTTTATACTGATATGTTACAGCAGCCTCAGAAACCTAATGCAGAAGGTATTAAAGAAGTAAATCCTATTCCTTAATTCTGCTTCTCACTTCTTGCCCCTGCATAAGGATGTTCACAGATCACTTGTTATTTTAAGTAAGTGGCAGTTAGAGCCACCAGGACCTCCGCTCAGCACTGTAGCCTCCCTGGGATCCAGGGTAATGTAGTAAAGAGAGAGACCAGTGTGGCTCATTGAATTTTAGGAAATTTTATCGATCTCAGGATGCTACTGGCATCTTGGGAGAAGGCAATAAAATATTACAAGTCTAGTTTCCAGGAAGAAATTTTCATGAAGATTTATATGACTTCTGTCCTTGTTCATGTTATATAATTTTTCCTAATTCACCCCACACTGTAATTACCATAACCATCCACATCCCACAATAGGTTACAGATGATTTATCAGGCGATCTGGAAGAAATAAACCCACAGGTGTGATCCTAGCTTCCGATTCAGAGATTATGACTTGAAATCCCACCCAGTAGCCTCAGCTGCCACTTATGAGCTCCTGGCATCGTGTGAAAAATGTACCAGCTTGCAGACACTGGAGAATTCCCTGGGTAGACCTGGACACTTTCAACATCTTGACACAGGGGTGCATATGTGTCCTCCGCAGTGCCCAGTCTCATTCATAGAGAAGACAAATATGCAAATACAGAAATCACATATGATGGCTAAGGGGAAAAGAAAGGGAACTTCTACTCTGAAAGTTCTAAAACAAAAGGGGATGCCAGGTACCACCAGATAGCGCTACAGAAAACGAGATGTCAAATTGTAGAGAACAGTAAAGGTATTGTCCAGGGAGAGCAGGAGTTGGAGATAGTCAAAGCAGGCTGACTGCAAAACCTGTCTTCCTAAGCTGGGCTGGTACAGCTTAACGCAGTTTTGAAAGAGTGTGCTCTCCTGCTTTCCTGAGACCAACGATGACTGCCAGGGAAAGGATGTCAGGAGGAGAAAACATGGCCGCTGACATGTGAGAGGTCAGGAGGGCTGTCTGAAGACCCACACACAGCTTGACGCAGGCTCCTGACTAAGGCTTGCTCAGTGAACCTCACAGCTGCCATTACCATGAAAAACAAGATATTCCAGAAAATACTTGTTTTAAATGTTCTGGATTTTGCCTTGTGGAATGCAATTCTCTATAAAAGGGCCAACATCTCAGGCAGGTTTAAGCACTTTTTTCAATTATGCTACCATAGTCCTTTTTTCGTAGCACTAATACAGTCCTCATTTCCCTGTGCAAATTGCACACACACCTGTCTCTGGAGGATCCAGATGGCAAGGTAGATAATAATGATGGATGATGAATAAATGAATAAATCCAATATTGTTTCTTTTATGACTGTGCACAAGAGTTTTTGTTCCTTAAAACAAGTATATCTTGCAGAGACCTTACGATACAAAGATATAAGTAACTTATCTGGGAGCAGGACAAGTATCTTTAATATATAGATAACTATTTCCTCTTCCTTCAACATCTAAGGCATAATCTTGGATAACAAACTCACTTTTGGGGGAACTCTTGAATCTTTTGGTCAAGTATTTCAGGCACTTCAATTTCACCCTAAATAAAAAGCTGTGTAATAAAATGGTATGGTTCATTTTCAGGCTTTCCCTAAAGACTCTTTCATTCCCCGATGGGCTCAGCAAACTGACGATGTTCATTAAATTAGGATTACTATTTGGCTTTGACAGGCAAATGTGTTTCCTGGAGCAATGCTGCTTGTACATTTAGAGTGTTGTATTGCTTTGTTTTAAAAGACATCAGACTGTTTCTTGGTATATTACCAGAAAAGCAATATTAATCCTTCTGGCCTCAAGTAGGAATATTTTTCAGCAAATGTAGCAATGGGATTACATCACTCAGGAATATAAATCTACAGATGCTGCTGCTATAAATCTAGGTTTTTACAGATGCTTGTATTTTAACCAATAAGTAACAAAACTCTGTAAGATTTGCTGATTCATTCATTCATTCATTCATTCAGATATTTTTTCATTCAACACTCAATGCATGTCTATTCTTCCAAGTACTTACTCTTCTTCCTTTATTGCTGACTGCAAGTTTCTTAAAATCTTTAATAGTAATAACCTAATTGGCTTGTCTTCCCTGAGTATTTAAGTTTACCATGATTTACCTGTTTGGTCTTACTTGGTTCTTTGTTTCTCTTGGAACTACTCTTCTCACCATCAAACTTCTGGAAACTGCTTATTGAATATATTTTAACATTTTCCTAAACTGAAAAGAGAAATTTGCATTTTCCTCTCAGAATATCTTACCTTTGAATAATTTCCAGGGTGGCTTTGGTAAATATTAGTAAGAATTGAATTCATCTTCCTTTTCTATAAGAGAAGAAAACTAGCACAAACCCCTTAATCAGTTGATACTGTTCTAATATCCAATGTAGTGTTGCTAATCTGTCAGATATTCATGGGCTAGACAAATAGCTTTAGAAATAAAAGACCTTTCTAGCTTTTTCTGTTCCTACATTTCTAAGAAAAGCAACATTTCTTCAGGAGCTTCTGATAAAGATGTAATCCCATCACTGAAACTGAAAGGAGAAAGGCTCCTGGCCTTACACAAATCTGTAAATCAGCTCAAGAAGAAAAATGTATTTTATGAGAGATCTCATCGATGAACTGACTCTTACTTAAACCCTCAGGAGCTGGTAACAAAAGTTTTGATTTTTTAAGTTATTAGTTTTAAAAACCAAGATAGAGAAATAATCTTAGAGCATATGAATTTCTTGGACTCAAAAAAATTAAAGTTAAAACATGGAAAATTTGGCCGGGCGCGGTGGCTCAATCCTGTAATCCCAGCACTTTGGGAGGCCGAGACAGGCGGATCACGAGGTCAGGAGATCGAGACCATCCTGGCTAACACGGTGAAACCCCGTCTCTACTGAAAATACAAAAAAACTAGCCGGGCGAGGTGGCGGGCGCCTGTAGTCCCAGCTACTCTGGAGGCTGAGGCAGGAGAATAGCGTGAACCCGGGAGGCGGAGCTTGCAGTGAGCTGAGATCCGGCCACTGCACTCCAGCCTGGGCGACCGAGCAAGACTCCATCTCAAAAAAAAAAAAAAAAAACATGGAAAATTTAAACCAGTGTGGAGAGGATAAGACATCACAAATAAGAGCTGGAACCAGGATGAAAGAGTAGAATTGATGAGGGCAATTTAAATGGGTTTTTGTCAAATAGAGTGAAAAAAAAAAAAAAAAACTCAAATAAATCAACTGGCTTCATTTTTATCGAGGCTGACACCAAATGAGGACATTGGGCTTGACATCAGTCAGTCCCTGGCAAACAGAATCTATCTTATTTTCCCCTTCCCAAAGTGGTAGACATAGTTCAGCACTTGAACTAGCGTTCCTTATTTCAATTAAACCAATCAATATTTACTCATCTCATTTACAACAGAGCTCAAAATACAACACACAGCTGCTTGAACATTAACTTAAACTCACATCTAATCTCCTTGATGACGTGTGTGTGTGTGTGTGTGTGTGTGTGTGTGTGTGTGTGTGTGATGTAAGAAAGTAAGTGGAAAAATAGCCAAGTAACCATTTTGGCATCTTAATAGGTTGCTTGTTTGGGGTCTTAAAAGGTTGCTTGTACTGAACATATTCAGTACTGGTAAAGCTTGAGAGGGGTACCAAAACTATATTCCTTTCTATCCTTTACCCCCTATATCAAGGCAATTCTAATGGTTGTGATTAAACCCTACCTCTTCCAAAAGTCTCTCTGGTTGCTCTAATGTACAGCATTCTCTCTTCTGAAATCTTATAACATTGTCAAATGTAATTCTTGTAATAGACTTGATCTATATCACACACTAATCTGCAGTGTGTTTATGTGTTGCTTGGGTGTGTATGCAATTTGTATGGCATACAATCTGTAGTGAAGCTACAAATTGTTCAAAGATTGGAATTAAGCCTTAAACTTCATGGTCTGCCCACCTAGGAGAGAGCTAAGCACACACGGGGTCTTTATTCATTATTATTCATCATTTAAAATATGTACTTAATTATAAACAATTGGATTAATTAACATTTAATAATTGTTAATTTACTCTACAAACATTTATACAGGATCTACTATGTGCTCAGCATTATTATAAGTGCTAGGGATTTCAAACGGATAATATCTCTGCCCTCATTGAGTTTGTATTCTACTCAGGAAGACAGGCAATAAACACATAATAAAATAACAAAATAATGCCAGATTGTGATAAGGATTATGAAGAAAAATAAAGCTGAGTGAGAGAATAGAGAGAATTGGGCTATTCTAGATAGGGCACTCCCAAACAACTTACCTGAGGAGGTAATATTTGAGTTGCAGCCTAATATAATTGAGGGAAAAAGCCATATGAATATCTGGGCATTGAATCTTCTAGGCACTTGAGGTTGGTTTATTTAAGGAACAGCAAGAAGACCCCAATGACTAGAGGAAAATACACACGAAGGCAAATGGTAGATTAATATATATGGAATAAAATATTTGTTTTTACATATTTTAGAGAAAACTCCAGAAAACATTATTTTCCAAGAAGTTTCTCACTCTTTTGTATTTATTATATGTGCCTTTTGCTCTCATTGATACCTCCAATGTGTTATGGTTCTGATCTCCCAGTCTTTTGTCTTCTGTATTTACCTCTGTTAGGCACCCTTGAGTCAAGACCAACCATCTCAACTGGAGAAGTCCCAGAATCCTGGAATCTGTTTCATACTGGACCTCTCTCACTTATTCAAGCATGAATATGTCCCAGAGATCATCTTCTTTTCTCTTACCACCAAGTTCGCATGTGGTTGCCAGAAGGCATTTCCATAGTATATAATGGGTTCCACGGTACCCTGAGTTCCCTAGTCTCAATAAAGATCTGAAATCCTTTTACTCAACTCCATTTAACTCTTGTCTTAGTCTGAGGTTCCTAGTAAACAGAGGCTGAGCATAGATTAAATGCCGATCGTTTGTTTGGGAAGTGATACACAGTGGCAGTGAGAGTAAAATAAAAGGGAAATGAGGCAGGAAAGGCTGAGTAGCAATGCAAGGCGATGTGTTATAGCTAGAGCCACTACTTCATGGCAGGCCTTGAAGAGACATAGCCAGTTAGTCAGCAAGTGTGTCATTTAAGCTCGTTGGTGTGTACAGTAAATATTTAACAACCATCCCTCCATGGAGTGTAGTGTTTGCCAATTTCCATGGTGTAAATAGTCCAACCATGACTGATTTTAAGCTACCAATGTGACATCACTGAATGCAGGATTGGAAAGGGATATATACAATTGGCTCTTAAAAACCTACAAAAGTCAGTTCCATTATACCACCAAATAGACTGCACAGGGTATATTCCCACAAGCTATTGAAAAAACATGCATATAATAAGTTCATTGGAGACAGAAGAGATTTATCTACTTGACTCTTTTTTTTTTTTTTTTTTTTTTTTTTTTTATACTTTAAGTTCTAGGGTACATGTGCATAACGTGTAGGTTTGTTACATATGTATACTTATGCCATGTTGGTGTGCTGCACCCATCAACTCGTCAGCACCCATCAATTCATCATTTATATCATGTATAACTCCCCAGTGCAATCCCTCCCTCCTCCCCCCCCATGATAGGCCCCAGTGCGTGATGTTCCCCTTCCCGAGT
>NW_016804690.1:7593503-7691923 GCF_001698545.2 Rhinopithecus bieti
GATTTTCCAGGTGTTGTGTGTCTCAGTTCCCCTGGCTAGGAAAACGGATCCCCTTCCCCCTTGCGCTTCCAGGTGAGGCGATGCCTCGCCCTGCTTCAGCTCTCGCTGGTCAGGCTGCAGCAGCTGACCAGCACCGATTGTCCGGCACTCCCTAGTGAGATGACCCCAGTACCTCAGTTGAAAATGCAGAAATCACCGGTCTTCTGTGTCGCTCGCGCTAGGAGTTGGAGACTGGAGCTGTTCCTATTTGGCCATCTTGCTCCGCCCCCTACTTGACTCTTTTTCATCTCCTTTCCTTGTTGGTCAAATTTCACCACACAAGGAGATAAGTACTTTGCACTTCTGGGCTTATAATTGGGCCCCTTTGACAACTACTTGAGAAGCTAGATTCCTCATTTTGTGGTCTGGTACTTCATCAGATCTGTAAGTAGAAGGAGAAGTCAGAAACTTGGATGTGAGGTTGGTAGGGCTCAGGCTACAGAACCACAGATTTAGGTCAAAGTGTTGGTTTTGGCAGAATGAGTAGCAGAGGTTCTAGAAGGCAGATGAGGCTGAGAAAAACTGAGTAAATAAGAGATGCTTAATACAGTTATGTTGTGAACCACACATCCTCCCAATTTATGTCCAGTTTGCATACTTCAATATAAGGTCTCCTTTGTGTGCGCGCGCGCATGTGTGTGTGTGTCTGTGTGTGCATGTGTGTGTCTGTGTGTGCGTGTGTGTGAATAAGACGTTCTTATTTCTTCCTAAGAGGACAATCATAAACCCAGAATATTTCTTAGTCCTCTTATGGCAATAATCTTTCTCAAACTCCTGAAAAACCTAAGGCCTGATGGGATAACCTGGACCTTTGTCCCCAAGGAGTCTGAGACATTGGTTGCCCTTCTTTATTGGGTTGCAATTGCTGTAATTGTCCATTAACAGTATTACTAGGCCTGGAAATTTAAAAAAAAAAAAAAGATTCCCCTGGGATCCAGACATACTTCTCCCTGTCTAATTGCATTGTGTAGTAGCAGGCCCAACTTCTTATGGTAATCAGGGTCAATTGCTCTTCATGATAATCAGCTACAATTATTCCAGCAACTCCTGCTGATGTGCTGGCATGAGAAGCCCAAAGTGGCCAAGTGTTAGTCAAAGCTTCCAGTTCAAATGAATTCTTGCTGTTTCCTCTGGAGGAAGTGTTCCATTTCTGACAACCAGGGCTTTATCCTGGTAGAGCCTGAGGCTGCAGGTGCATGAAATAGAAATTCCAAAAGTGAGTCATAAGGTGTGAGAGGGGCTATTCCAGCTTTCATTGTTTCCCAAATCCATGTATTCTAATATGAGAGAAATAATTCCATATATCATCCTTTGGCTTAATGAATATTCTGCATGCTGGAAAGCAGAGCCCAACCCTGCACAATGTCCCCCATCTTGCATCTTAGCTAAGCTGTCAGCAGCTGACTGCTTTTAGACAAAGGGTACATGGTAAAACCAGTGACTCTCATGGTTATAAGCCCACTGTCATATCTTTGTTATAAAAGCAGCCCTCTAGTCTGAAGTTATCATATATGGGTTATCATGTTAATGGCTAAGGCATTCTGTAAGCCTTCAGATTCTGCAAGTGTTTTGCTAGCAGAAAACTAAGAGTAGGAAAGGAAAATCAACAATGATATTATGTATCAATTTGAGTAACAATGAATCTCTGCCTTTTCAAGGTAGAAAGATCTACTTGATTGGTCTACTATGCTAGCTGGTTAGCCAATGGTACCATAAAAGTGGCTCAACAGTGCTGTATGCCACTAGCAGCACTCAGCAGTGTCAGCAGCTAGAACAGTCTTGGCGAAAGAAAGACTATGCTGAACCCAGAATAGTCTCTATCCTTGCCACCAAGCCATTCCTATCATAGGCCCCTTGCATTAAGGTGAGTGTGGAGAAAGGCTATCTGACATTCCTAGGGAATGCTATTTTGTCCTTCTGGCAGGATAATGAGAATCTCTACTGCAGTGAATGTTCTTTGGTGGCCATGCACCTGAGACACAAGGATGTTCATGTTTGGGGCCCACTTTCATATGTTCAATTATATACTTCTTCCCCATACTCCTTATCCCCTAATCTTACAGTATTATGCTTTCCAAGACCCTGATCAGTTGGGCAAACTGTTTGCTTCTGCTTAGGAATAAATGCATATCTATATTTCAAACTTCGTGTCATTTCCCTCCATACAAAGTATAGGACCTAATGTATTTCTCAAAGCTCTGCCTATGGGAAGGATCTCCTTTCACTTCTATCTTGTAATTCAGCAATGGTCCATTTCTAGTGAGAGCCAACATAGTGCCAACCCATCTATAAATGAGGCCTATGCCCATTCTTTTCTCTTGGTTAGTTTAGGAATATCACCACCTCCCACCTCACATATACACACACTTACCTGCATTGAGGTCATGATGTGAATTGGGGGAAGTGCCATTGGGGAACAGCCCAGGAAGATGATGAGGTAGTACGGGCTCCTCTTAAAATGTACTTGTGGTTTTCTGGATCTGTTTGAGCTTTGTCCTGAATACATCACTCCCATTCTATAATCAATAACGTCTCTTTCTGCCCAAATTTATAACTAGGTGAATCTAGTAATACTGAGTTCATGATGGCTAACTCAAGTTGTAGAGTCATTTGGGCTCTGTAGTGAGATGTTCAGTGTCTACTATGGCCAAATAGTAAAGCAGAAGCTATTTTACAAATGTAGAGTGATCCTTTGCCAATAACAGCATAGTCTTATCCCAGCACCCTAAGGTTCTGAGCTTTATAGGGGCTTGCTAGAGATGACATACTGCAATCTTATCCGTCATAGAAAGTTCTAGCTTCATAGGATTTGCTGATATGGCCCAAGTATCAGAAAAGTTTGCACCACAGCATGGGACCCACTGCAGAGATCCCTCTTGTTCTGAAGCTCACTGAAAACTGAAAAATTTCTGGGTTACTTCACAAATGGGTCATTAGTGTTCCCAAATGCAATATAATATTGCTTCCAAAACTCAAAGGGGTCTAACAAATATTGAACGTCTTTCTTAAGAAACAAGGTACAACAATTTGTTCTTTATCCCAGAGGAGATATCCCAGCATGTCCAACTAAACTCTTAAATTCTTCACAAATGAAGGTCCATGAATCTTGATGATTTTCTCCCATAGTCTGGCATGCAGCTATTTATTTTACTGGGGCTATAGCATACTTACCATTTCCTGCTTCTTGAGGCCAGTTAGTGTGATATCATCATTAGAGCAGACTGGTGTGACATTTTATGCAATATCAGATCAATCAAGATGATTGAGGTCCCAGTAGATTATATTACATCAAAAGGCAGGAGAACTAACATGACTCATGAATAAGATAATGTAGGTATATTCTTGTCTTTGCCACGTAAATGAAAACTGCTTTTAATCTCTGTATTACTGAGTTTTGAGAACACAGAATTTGCCCAATCAATACCTACATACTAAGAGTGGTTGTGTTCCTCTTCGTAAGAGACAATACTATGTCCACTGCAACAGTTGCAACTGAGTCTACCAGCCAACTAGCTACATTTGTAAAAGTTCACTATCAGCTGGGCATAGTAGCTCATGCCTGTAATCCCAGCACATTGGGAGGCTGAGGCAAGAGGATCACTTGAGCCGAGGAGTTCAAGGCTGCAGTAAGCATTGATAGTACCACTGCACTCCAGCATGGGCAGCAAAGTGAGATCCTGTCTTGGAAAAAAAAAAATGTTCACCATCATATGTTAAGATCCACTAGCTTTTGCGAAGACTAAACAGATGAATTAAATGGATAGATGAGAAACCACCATGCTTTCTATTCTTAATGACATTGCTAATGTTTTTCATTGCTTTAGGAATGTGATTTTGCTTCTGATTTACTCTTAACTTGGGTAGGGAGTTGGGAAGGACATTTTTAGGGTCTTCCACTTAGTCATTTCCTTTAATAATATCCCTTATTCCCATGTCAGGGAATAAATATGAAAATTCTGATACCTATTAAGTATAATTAACCCAACTCAACATTTGGAAAGCAGAAAATGAAAATGGGAGATTATAAGTGCCAACTGTGAAATGAACTCAGACCACATCTGTATTTACCATTTGGCTTCCATCGAGTCTCTAACCAAAGAACTACAATGGCACTGAAGTTACTCTGGGGTTAAGGACAGCTCAGTACCCTTTTTAATAGTCCTCAAAAATACTGACATTCACCTTTATCCAGAGTATACAATGCAGATCCCATTGGGGAAAAGGATTGACAGAATATTTACTGGATTTACTTGTGCTGGCCTCCAAAAAGTCCTTCATCTGAAAGACTTGACTTCCTCTTCAGTCAATGAGCCCCATCAGGAAGCTGACTTAGATTTGAAAACTGGTGAGAGACCACTGAGCTTTTCCAAAATGCTGGTGCTCTCCACCCCCTACAACTGGTGCATTCTGTATAACCTCTCAGAGAACAGAGATGGTAAACTCTCAGACCATATCTAATTATCCAGCATTCTCACTTCCCTGATATGCCAGTCTTACTTCCATGTTAACAAAGAAAGTTTTGACATCTCCATTTCATTTACTGAAAGCCATCTTTGAGTTAAGTCTTCAAAGAAGTATCTTGATAAACTATTAGGTCCAGTGCCAGTTGTCCCTGTCAAAACATTGAACTGAACCATCACTGAAGGCTTCCATGTCAATGAATTATTTCCTCTCCAGCCTACATTCTTCCATCCCCTATCTTATCTAACACCTTCAAGATATATTTCTCCACTTCTCACAAGTGTTACCCTAATTCCTTCAGCACGTAGTGTTTTTTTCTAAGAGAAAGACTTGTACTTTCTTGCTTGGGATTCTGAGGGGTGACTCTATTAATCAACCTAAAGGCAATATTGGGTGTGGCAGATGGAACTTGAGGATAACGGGCATCATCTTGCGAGGGAACTACTTCCCATGTGGTCACTGCATGATCTTTAGGAAAGGGGAGACTATTTAGCAATGAAACAGAGTCTGCTTCTGCTGGTCAGGACAGTTAGGGGAATCTGCATGTTCAAGAGTCTTAGGCTTGTCCTTAATGTTTTCATACCAGGTTTCTAAGTCCCACTTTTCCCTTGTCAGAGGCAATGCTCTGTCACAGGACACCTCCAGGCTCTTTGCATTTAGTCTTCTGCATTCTACCACTTTACAACTCAAACCATGGATCTGATTTTCAGATCATCTGTCACATAACTGCATGAGATAAGAGTCTCTTTCAAATTTTCCACAGAGACTCTGTGGCTTTTAGAGTGTGCCTTATGTTAACAGCTAACTACCTTCAGCCTGTTATTTTATTTTTTTGCAAGTTTCCAATTCCATCAAAATGTTGCACTTGCCAATCTCATAATTATAATTTCTCCCATTACATTAAGTGCCTCAGCTAATTGATTTCCCAAAGTCCTCTCCTTTGCTTCCACCTCATCTCAATTAACCATGATTGTATTCATTGTGATGCTGTTGCTTGCCATGAATTACTCCATCGTACTGGCCAACTACACTGGCCTCGCTGTTGCTTTCACATACACTGGGAGCTCCACTTCAAAATCACATCCTGTAGGTGTGCTTTTTTAAAACACTATAGCAATTATCTTTGACCTGGTCCTTTAGAATACAGAGACTGGGACAGGAATTAACCTTTGATGCTTTACTGTTGAGGTGAAATTTCAGAGCATTGAGAGTGAAGGAAGTGAGACAGCGAAGTGGGGGAAGCCAGACAGAGTGATGGATTACTACAGAGCCACCACTTCATGGGGGCGGCAAAGAAACTGCCAATCAAACAGAAACAAAAATATTCACACTAAATGGGATCAAGTAAGACATTTAAGGCAAAGTCTTGCCATTGAATGAGTTCAGTTTAGGTCAGGTTTTGCTATCAAAGAAATTAGAAAAAAAAAAAAAAAAAAAAAACCCTTCCCTTTTTAGACATTGACACTGCAACTAAAAGCTTGTAAAGATAGATTTCTCTAACGGCACATACCTCATTTTGTCTTTTAATAAGCTAATTTACTTCTTGTATTCTAAACTGGCGTGCCTTTCTCTCCTCTTGCAGTGTAGACATTGTTTTACATACATTGGTATCCCCAAGCATATAGCAAAGAATCTGGGAGTAGACACTCAGTAAATGATTTTAGAAATTAATTGAAAATAATATTGATGAAATAATTAAAAAATCAATAGCTATGATCATTTATTGTGATCCTATTACATGATAAATGCTATGCATGGTGTCTGTATTAGTCTTCTAGGGCTGCCATAACAAAATCCCACAGACTTGGGGGTTTAAACAACAAAAATTTGTTTCTCACACTTCTGGACGCTAGAAATCTAAGATCAAGATGTCAGCGGATTTGGTTTCTTCTGAGGCCTCTCTCTTTAGTTGCCTCTTCTCATTGTGTTCTCACATGGTCTCTTCTCTGGTTTGTGTACGTCTGTGTCCAAATCTCTTCTTCTTATAAGGATACCAGTAACATTGGATTAAGGTCCATCCTAAAGACTTCATTTAAGTTAATTATGACTTTAAAGACATCATCTTCAGTCTGGCATGGTGGCTCATGCCTGTAATCCCAACACTTTCGGAGGCCGAGGTGGGCAGATCACCTGAGGTCAGAAGTTTGAGACCAGCCTGGCCAACACGGCAAAACCCTGTCTCTACTGATAACACAAAAACATTAGCCGGGCATGGTGATGGGCACCTATAATCCCAGCTACTCAGTAGGCTGATCCAGAAGAATTGCTTGAACCTGGGAGACGGAGGTTGCAGTGAGCCGAGAATGCACACTGCACTCCAGCCTGAGTGATAGAGCAAGACTGTCTTTAAAACAACAACAACAACAAAACAAACAAACAAAACAGGACGTCGTTTTCAGGCCACATATGGTGGCTCACGCCTATAATCCCAGCACTTTGGGAGGCCAAGGTGGGTGGATCACCTGAGGTCAGGAGTTCAAGACCAGCCTGGCCAACATGGTGAAACCCTGTCTCTACTAATAACACAAAAATTGGAATTAGTGGTGGTGGGCTCCCATTATCCCAGCTATTTGGGAGGTTGGGGCAGGAGAATCACTTGACTCCAGGAGGTAGAGGTTGCAGTGAGCTGAGATCACACCATTGCACTCTAGCCTGGGCAATGGAGTGAGACTCTGTCTCAAAAAAAATAAAATAAAAAAGAAAAGAAAAGAAAAATAAATAGACATCATCTTCAAATATGATTACATTCTGAGGTACTGAGCTTTAGGACTTCAACATACAAATTTGGGGAAAATGCATTTCAGCCCAGAACATGTCTTAGGTTGAATTCTATAAAATCCCATTATCATGAAATAATATATTAGGGAATTCAATTTAAGAGAAAATTCTGAGCCAGCTCATTTATTTTTAGGTTTGGCTTCTCCTATTTCATTCAAAATAAGCCAATTCAAAAATAGTCTAAATATAAGTTCTTAATTGGGCTTATGGTATACATTTTTTGAAACACCAGATGGTGCATGCTGCCTAGTTCTTGTTCATACTCTCTTGAATTCTCTGGGTGCAGACTTGTTAAAATGCAGTGAGCCTGGGTCAGTGTGTGCAAATGTTTCTTCTTGCATCTGGGTGTTATAAAATCATTACTGAGGGATCCCACAAATAATGGTCCTCAGGTGTTCCTGAAGCATTGACACCCTGCACAGTTTGCCCAGGAGATCTAAATATCACTGTTGGTGCTCTCACATGTAAAGTAAAGAGGAAAATTGAGTCAATTGCCTGAATAATTATAGCTCGAATGAGCTCTTCTTTTGCTTGTCTATTTCAGGAAAATATTTGGGGGCAGGAGCTTAATATAAGATGACTGCAAAATGGTCTCTATTCTCCGCTTTGCTTAGGGTGTGTGTGTATATATATATATACACATACACACTCTCTACATCAGTGATTTTTTAACTGGGGTGATTATGCGTCCCCCACCCATTCTTGATCCCAGAGACATCTGGCAGTATCTGGAGGTGTTTTGATTGTCACAACCTGAGGGTGCTACAGGAATCTAGCAGGTGGAGGCTAGGGGATGCTGCCAAGCACCCTCCCATGCACAGGACAGCCCCCTCTGCAACAAAAAAGTTTCTGGTAGAAAATGTTAATATCATTGAGGTTAAGAAATTAAACCAGGCTCTATACACATCTACATCTATGATAGTTACACCCAAAGATTTGTGTCGGAGAATTATGGCCAATTAATAGGATATGTTTTCTTCTTTGATTGTGTTTATTGAAATTATTAAACAAAATCACTCACGCAAAAAGAAAAGGAGAGGCAGTCTTACCTAAAATACTATATAACTAGCTAAATTGGTCTAGGACAGACCTAGAATGCATACAGAAAACCCCTTCAACACTTACAGTTCTAATGTTGTTTTTAAAAGATAAACCTCACATTTGAAATCCTAGCCTAGCACTGCAGATAACAGCCACCTCTTTGGTCAGATTTCAGTGTTTCTGCTCTACACATGGTTTCATGTCATGTAGCTGAATTCTAAATCTTTGAAATCTTAATCTTTCAAAGAAATTATCTTTTTCAGAAAATTACACATCATGAAGAACAGTAATTAGTGTGACTGCGTTCTTTAAAGTAGCAGATTCAAGTGGAAAATCCAAAACTTTTCTTGGGCTTTTCTTGGCTCTTCATTAATTTTTCCTTATTGAAATGGGAAAGTGATGACTTTATCCTTTGTTGGTCTTTCCTGACATAAGAAAAACACAGCTGTGTATTTTGAGAAACCTAACAGGCAGTCCTTAGATGAGGCATGTGGCCCTATGAAATTACAGAAATCCTAGCCATCAAGAAATGCGATTTTTGATTCCTGCCTCACATCTCTGTGAAGTACCCCTAGTGCAAAAGACATTGAGGTTGATTGTTTTCACCAGGTTTTCCAAGTTTGTCAGATTATAAGGATTTTCAGAGGTGTTTTTTAAAACACATTTGCTGGTGAGTGTGTTTATTTTAAAAGCTCTGCAGATGACTTCTTTTGATGCCATCCTAGAAGGTGGGCCAAAACTTGTATTTGTACATAAAGTTTTATTGGAACGCAGCCACATCCATTCGTTTACTTATTGTCTGTCACCTCTTTTGTGCCATGATAGCAAAGTCGAGTAGTTGCCTATGACCAGCAAAGCTGAAATATTTACTCTCTGGCTCTTTACAGAAAAAGTTTGTTGACCCCTGCTCTAGGCTAGGATAAAGTAGGAAGGTAAATGTGGGCAAAACAGACTGTTCCCTGCCTGGAACTGCAACACAGCACTTGATCCAAAACAAACAGAGACACTTAGAAATTTCAAGGATCCAATTTTCTCCTTCAGTTAATCAAGACTTATGGATTCCAAAAATGCATTTAGGAATATTTTAAAATCTGAATACCCCTGTCCTTTGAGAAGATGGCCAAATATAACATATATAAGCCAATTAAAGCAACATTTTGGGCTAACCTGTATGTTGCTGACTAGAAAATCAGAAATTTTAAGAAGGAAGACATGAGTTCAGATAGGATTACTCTGGGAAGATAAGATAGGGAAGGGTCTGAAGTTAAAATGTGAAATTATGCTGGGCATAGCAAGAGTGAGTAGTAAACACATACTCGGTTGGCTGATTGACTAATGTATTGGTTGATACACGTCAGGAGAGTTTGCATCTTGAAGAGCAATGGGAAATGAGGTTGAATACTACATTAGTTGTCTGTTGCTACATAACAAACTACCGCCAAACTTAGTGGCTTAAAACAACATTGATTTTCTCACACATTTTCTGAAAGCCATGAATCTGGCAACAGCTTAGCTGAGTGGTTCTGGTTAAGAGTTTCTTACAATGTTGAAGTCAGATACAGGCTGAGATTGTAGTCAAATGAAAGATTGCCTGGGTCTATTGAATATCCACTTCCAAAATGGCACACTGACATGGCTGGAGGATGGAAGCCACCGTCTTTCGCTGGTTGTAGACAGAAGGGCTTTGTTCTTTAATGAAAGAACCTCCTCTTGTAGCTGCTTAAGTCTCCTCGTGAGACCGCAGGTGGCTTCCTTCTGAGTAAAGGACCCAAAGGATGGAGAGCAAGAAGGAAGCTGCAATCCTTTGTGTAACCTAAGACAGACAGACCATCACTTTTGTCATAGTCTACTTATTAAAGATAAGTCAATAAGGCCAGTGCATATGCAAGGAGATGGGAATTAGGTCCCAACATTTAGAGGGAGGAGTGTTGAAGAATTTGTGGATATATTTTAAAATTGCTACAAATACTAACAGTAGATGAGAGTCAATGCAAGAATCTGGGACAAGAACAAAGAACTGCTATTTTCTCCAGCGTCAAGAAGACATGTGGTTTGTGTCCACCTGTAAAACCCCAAAACCATCATCCATCACTAATCAACTGAATTATCTTGTTTGTGGGTTTTTTCAACTGGCCTTGCTATAAACCAGCAGAAGGATGCTTTATCTTGATTTACACAGGACAAAGAGAGGTCAGTTCAACAGGCTCCTCTCTCTACATACCCCTTCTCTTTTACCAGGGGAAAATATGGGGAAGGAGGTGGAGTACCAAATACAACATCTTGTTCCTTTCGTGGCTCCAGTAAGTATACTGCTAAACTATGAAGAAAAATCAGAAACTTCATATTAAGGTACTATAAACAAAAAGGAAACTATGGATCTGGAATCATTTATAAGAAGACATGTGAAATCTTGTTTTTCATAGGTATTTAGTAATAGATCTTATTTGTAAGTAAAGTCGTTAATTTAATTTCATTTGTAGTATTGACTTGGTGTTTATACAGTTGCATTTTATTCTTATGCTTTTAAAATGTTATCATTCATTAATCTGCGTACTTAACATTATAAGTTTCTGGTGATCAGTTATGGGTAAGGTCAGCTTACCACCACACTTTTAAAAGATGATTCTAGCAGTAGCATGAACTAATTCAGTAAACATTCCTCAAACCTGTTTCACCTGTCTCTACCAGTGGTTTTGGTCATGCAGTATCTTCTCACTGTGAGAAGTAAAATAGTACCTTGAATTTCTTCTGAAAATCACTTCTGATGGACACCTCATTACTTGCCTTGAGAGGGTATGAATCCCATAATCCCATTCCTTTTTTTTTTTTTTTTTTTTGAGTCTTGTTCTGTCACCCAAGCTGGAGTGCAGTGGTGCAATCTTGGCTCACTGCAACTTCTGCCTCCTGGATTCAAGCTTTTCTCCTGCCTCAGCCTCATGAGTAGCTGTGACTACAGGTGCCCACCACCACATCACGCTAATTTTGTATATTTAGTACAGATGGGGTTTTACCTTATTGGCCAGGCTGGTCTTGAACTCCTGACCCTGTGATCCACCCCCACCTCAGCCTCCCAAAGTGCTGGGATTCCAGGCGTGAGCCATCTTGCCTGGTTATGAATCTCACTCTTAATGTCAGGATGTGATGTCAGAATGTTTGGCCTTCAATGAATCAGTACATCCTATTCCTCCTGCCACAGAGATAAGAATGAGCATGTGACTCTATTCAGGACCCTCTTCAAGAGGCAGGACCTGGGCTTTTTTTTTTTTTCAGCTATTATGGGGGAAAAAAATCTCATCTCTGTTCCTTGGAAGCCATTTCACTGTCACATGAAATGCCTTGCTTTCACATGGAGAATAAGGATGAAGTTGACACCAACAAGGGATAAACAGAAGGAAGAAAAGGAGGGGGCTTTTGTAACATCACACGAGCCTCTGGATGGAGACTCAACCAAAGCTAGATCTGAGTTTTCTGTTACTTGAAAACAAAAAAATCATAACTGATAAAATGTGTACTTGTTTGAGCTTGCTGAGCTCTTTTTGTTTGTCTGTATATGTCTTGCTTTCAAAACTTTTTGTATATAGACAGCACACATTTTATCACTGGACACTTGCTGGGCCATTTTCAAGTCTCTGATTTGAGTAAATATTATTACAGTTGACTTGTCTTGTTTTATGTGGGCTTAAGGTGGGAGAGTATGATGATTTTTTTTTTTTTTTTAAACGTAAGTCTCCCTGTGGGGCATGTCATTTGAGACTTCTGTTTGTCATGCTTATGGTGCAGGCAAAAACACTCGCTAAATTCAATCTTTGAATTAAGCTGTAACCAAGCTTGTATATTCATTAGAGGAGAAAAATTCTCCTCGAAGAAGTTCAAATTGTTTATTGATTTCATTTCTGTGTTCAAAGGAAGCCTGAGTAAGTCTGCCTCAGCACAGTCCCCACGGGGCTCAACAGCCAACAAGTGCATCACATTTAAACCCAACTGAACAGCTACCAACCAAAACGGGAGGATTCTTCTAAAACTGTATTAATAAATAGTAAAAGGATGATATTTCCAGTTCAATAAAGTTGATTCTTAATGAGGAATATCAAATGTGCCACAGCTGGCAAGGAATGGCAATTTAGGGGAAAACTTGGGGAAAAAATGAAAATAAAATAATGGAATCTTGTTGCATTTGGATGGTCTCCTTTTGCCCATGGCTAGGGATTAAGAGAGGGTGCTATTAAAAAAACTACTTCTTCCTAGCCAGGCATGGTGGCTCACGCCTGTAATCCCAGCACTTTGGGAGGCCGAGGCAGGTGGATTACCTGAGGTCAGCAGTTCGAGACCATCCTGGCCAACATAGTGAAACCCCGTCTCTACTAAAAATACAAAAATTAGCCAGCGTGGTAGTGCGTGCCTGTAATCCCAGCTACTTGGGAGGCTGAGGCAGGATAATTGCTTGAACCCTGGAGGCGGAGGTTACAGTGAACCAAGATCGCACCACACACTCCAGCCTGGGGGACAGAATGAGACTCCGTCTCAAAAAATAACAACAACAAAACAAACAAAAAACTACTTCTTCCTTACCTTTGATGATCTAACTACGTATGTGGTAACCACTGCATAATCATTGAGAGAGTGTATTAAATAGGTCATGAAGAAAAAATATGAATGTTCCATTTGTCAGTGATCACAGTTATCTATGTGAATACCTTCTCAGGCATCACTGAAAGAGGGAGATACCAGTTTCTGGAAAATGAGTATAAATGTGAATATTTTATGTTTCTTGAAGCAAAATCTAAAAATTGGCTTTTAAAAATGAATATGGAGGTTGCTGACTTTTTCTGGTACTTTGCTAGATGTCCGTTACTAAAACATCCTCACCACACAATGATACATATGTCTCAGCACAGTCACCAGGGGAACCGGAGGCAGTCTCAGTCTGCATCAGGTTGTAAGATCTTCTTTTATTGTCTTCATTTTAGAAACACATTTGGACAGAATTTTACTCTTCTAAGTACAAAGATAGCTTAGGAAGATGTATCTTCTCTCTTGAATTCAAGATTTATAATATAAAATATAATATTTGTAATAAATATGTGATAAATATAAATATATCGATTAATTAAATAAAATATATTATTATAAAATATATTTTGTCATCATATTAGTAAATATATATTCTATATATAAAATATTTATAATTATGCTTATAAAGCATAATAATTATATTTTAATATATATTAAAAAAAAAATTATGCTAATTATAATTAATGCCAATTTATTTCAATAATTCAATATGCTGATATTTATTATTATTATATAGCAACATTGAATATGTTAATATAATGATATACTAATATATAAATACTAAATTATTATTTATACTTAATAATTAATATATTATATATTAGTTAATATATAAAATATATATGTATATTATCCATGTGTGGTGGCACATGCCTATAGTTCCAGCTGCTTGAGAGGCTGAGGTGGGAGGATTACTTGAGCGTCGGAGGTCCAGGCTGCAGTGAGCACATTGTGCCACTGCACTCCAGCCTGGGTGACAGCAAGACCCTGTCTCAAAAAATAAAACAAATAAATAAATAAACAAACCAATTTTTGAATTAGAAGACTATGTAAACTAAATCTTTACCTTTGTTGTACAAAATAGGAGAGCAATTTCCTTGCCTATTCTATTCCTTGAAGACTCAGGTTTTAGCCTCTGTTCTGCCAATGTCTTCTGTAGACCTGAAGAAAATTACTTCATCTCTATGTGTGACAGCTTCCTCATCAGTAAACTGAGAATGAAAGCATTTCTTCTGCCTCAAAAGGGTGTGTTGAGGATAAAATATGGTAATGTTGGCAGTAATGTTTTTTCAAGAATAAAAACATGTAAAACTATAAAGTGTAATAGCATGAGTGATGTTACATGATGCATGTCAGGCAAAAATCACATTGCTAGAAGAGCAACTGTTCAGAGCTAATATTAAAGCCAATCGATGCTTTCCATGAAAACAACATTGTAACAGAGAAAACTTCTAAGTAAATGATTGCGTCCCTTCCATTTATACCAGCAAGCATAAAGAGTTCTGGGAAAGCTATCTGAAAGATGTAAGTCAAGATGGTTCTCAGAAACTCAACATTGTAGGACTAGATTCAATTTGGGGAGGTTAAGAAAAGAGAACCTGTAATTATAGGATATCAAAATCTTCAAATTAAAATGAACAATCAACCAGATGCTTTATCTATACAAAGACAAGCAGTCAATATCTAGAAACCTGCACCAGGTTGAATATTTTGATTGGGTTCGATCCACATGTTTGGCCCTGAAGAATTTGTCCTGGACATGTGGCTCAACTCTTCAGTGAGCAAAATTCCATCTCCATGTATTGAAATAAACTTTATCAAATTTAGGAATCTGTAGTAATGTTCAGTGCTATAAACTATCTCAGCATCATGACATTAGTGTGAGAAGCCTAGAAAAAATCACAGGACTAAGAGAATGCTTTCAGTTATCAGCAAGGCTTCATTAAGATGCGTAATTACATTTCTAAGAATGTAATTTTTGTCGGTACTTTTGTATTGAAATAAATTTGGTTTCGAAAAACAGTGTCTGAACAAGACATCTATTTAAAACAAAAAACAAAAAACAAAAAACAGTGAAGTCTAGTGTAAAAAAGTTCAGGCAAAAATCTTTTCATTCTGGTCCTAACAAGCACTAGTTTACCGTGCACACTTAAGTCATTGACTTGTCCTTCTCATGTTTATGAAGACACACGAAACACCCAGATAAGACTGAAGAGGATGAAGGCCATAACTGAGTTATCTGTTAGGGCTTCAGGTGTGTACCTTTCTCTGGGGACCAGGAGATACCCAGCAGAATCCCAAGGGCCTGGAGGTGCTTTGGGGTCCTGTGCACTACACAGAAACTTTCACAGAAAAATCCTTTGCTTTTAAAGTCCATGGCATCTAGCTAAGCCAACCCTCCTTCCCTCATATAACTATAATCAATTGACTTCAGGTTATTGCCTCATAGTCATTGGCTAGTCCAGTCTCCAACTTACAATTTTCCTCTTGAGTCCACTTCCTGATACATTCCAAGAAATTACAAACTGCATGTTAATGATCCAGGCAATACATAAGATCTTAGAATTCCTTGGCTTCGATGATCCTCATTTTCAGCCCTGTGAAGCCCCTTGAACCTGGAGACATTCTGGACCTTCTCCTCCCATAGTGTAAGTCCTTGTCAGGCTCTTTAAACTCAGGCATTCTGCTCTCAGGCTATCCCATACTCTCCGGGAAGCTCTCACTGCTCTTTCTCTCTACCCCATGGAGAGACCAGGTCTTTGATTCTCTAAATGTTTTCCAGCCGATCAGAGCTCAAGGCCTTTGCTTCAAGGCCTTTGCTTCCCAGCTTGGACCCTACAATTGATCACCTAGTCTATCTTTTTACCTGTGCTCACCTCCAAGGCCTTATATGATCTCCTCGGTACCTCGCCAGACTCATCGCCAGGCCCAGCCTGCCTTACCCTCTGTGCAGAAAGAGGATCAACTCTTGTAGAGTTCTCTGCAAGCATTCCACTTGGCTGTTTTACGTCCTGGGAACTTACAGAAGGTTGTCATACTGTCTGAAGATTTGGCACGGACATCCCCATACGTAGGCATCATCCCCTGGCACTTTCCCATTCTGAGACAGGGGCCTCTACCACTCACACTCTGTTGTTACAACCATCACGGTACTGACCACACGCTTGTGACAAGATCTGCTGTCATTTCTGTCTTTCCCGGTAAACTATAAGCTCTCCTAGAAGAGAGACTTTATTTGTTCAATTCTTGACTCCTGTCAAAATAGTTGGGATACTATAGCGCTCAGTAAATATTTCTTGATATGAAATGAATGAAACTTTTGCCTTTCTTCCACATTTGCTCTTCAATTTTTTTTTCAAGGTGACGCAGTTAACAACTGGCCTTCTTTATTCTTACACCAGAGAAAATGCCATGATTCTTATCCCTCCAGAAGATGAACTACATAAAATTTTGGCTGTATCCCTCATGCCTAGAACAATGAAGCACATATTAGGTATTTAAATATTTACAGCATTTCAAGATTCCATTTAAATATATGCTCTTCCAACATTAGGTGGGCTCAAAACATAATTGAATTTTTTTCTTGCCCTTGACCAGGCTTTTCTCCTATTTTCTTCAGAGATTACTCCACAATGCTCTCAGTCTCCTCAAGCCTTATAACACATCTCCAACTAATGCCTCTGCTTCCCATTTCTTTGGAAAAAATGGACTATCAAGTGTGTACTTTGTCAACTTCCCTCACCAAGATTTGCTAGTGGCTGTATATCTACATTAGAAATGGTGAATTTTGGCCACGCATGTTGGCTCACACCTGTAATCCCAGCACTTTGGGAGGCCGAGGCGGGTGGACCATCTGAGGTCAGGAGCTTGAGGTCATCCTGACCAACGTGGTGAAACCCTGTCTCTATTGAAAAAAAAAAAAATTAGCTGGGCGTGGTCATAGGCCCCTGTAATCCCAGATACCTGGGAGACTGAGACAGGAGAATCGTTTGAACCCGGGAGATGGAGGTTGGAGTGAGCTGAGATCGCGCCATTGCACTCCAGCCAGGCAACAAGAGCAAAACTACGTCTCAAATAAATAAACACATAAATATAAAGGAAATTGTAAATGTTTTTGTAAGTATGACATGCTAAATACCAGCATTTTCATCAACTTGACTACTGATTAATAGCAGGATTATAATTTTGTGCTTTCTAACAAGCACAAGTAATATAAATAGGTCTATGGAAAAAATTATTTTACATTACTGCTAATAACTCTTTGTTTTATTAAATCATCTTGTAATAACAAAAAGTTATCTTTCACTATTGTTACCAACAAATTATTCATATAGTCTGCTCACATGGATGTTTGATCATATAACCCACTATGGAAAACTATAAGAGAAGAGGCATGGAGATTTTTAATCATTCAATTCTCTTATTACTAAATATAAGAAGCAATTTTCATCAGGACTTGGGCACTAGAAACATTGGATGGTAGTTGAAGGTAATTGTAGATCTCACAAACAGTAACAAACATTCCCTTTATGCCTATTTATTCACAAAACAAAAATCCAGATGAAAATAAAGAGATTAAAGATGTTTGATCTTTTACCTATATTTAATCTATGTAAATCACAAGTCCAACTGTTTCATAATTTTCAGACATTTGGCTTTAATTTATTCCTTTGCATATATGCACCATGTTTTAGCTCAAAATACTGTTCTTATCATAGCTTTCAGGAAAAACTATAAATAACGTTAGGTAAACCACTTTTACAAAACTCTCAGAGGATCAAACTTTCTTTATATTAGGGTTTTGTTACATCAAATATTATCTGAAGTAGGGTCAATGAGAGTTAAAAGTCTCTGGCTCTAAAGAAAGCTTTCATTGCAATGTAATTTGTTGCAATGTAATTTAACCCTGGATATAAGCTATAATCAAAAAGCAGAAAATGGATCATTTGCAAATTAAGAGGCATGACCCACCAAAGTACAGAAGCTTTATTTATTACTTAACAACACAGAAAATTTATTTATGACTTTAAAATGGTGACGTTAATTTTTAAAAAGTATTGAATTCAGCAATAATGGGTTTAGAAACAATTAAATTAATATCATTGATTTGAAACTAAATAAAAGCTTTTTTATTAGTCATTATTTTTGAACCCATGTCAACTCAATACATGTTTGTTACTGAAGTTAATTGTTTTGACTGAAGAAAAATAGACTTTTACATTAATGTCATCATTTGTTTCAATCCTTGAATCAGATATTTTTCACACAGGGAATGCTTCCTGCTGGTTTGCACAATATTTGTCCACTTTTCAAACAAACTGATTTTGTCACAAGGACCACTATATTCACTCAAGGTCTAGTAGACTCTCAGAATAAATGGAAAGATTGGAAAGTTCAAACGTGATTTATACTGATGAATATGCTCTTCCTAGACCAGACTATCCTTCCTACCAGAAATGAATATTGAGTAGAATTTTTAAGAGAAAGAATCTGAACTAGCAATATATTTCTGGAAGGAGAAATACTGTACATAAGGAAAAGGGGCAGAGCAAGATGGGGGAAGGGACTAGAAAACATGTTTACCTGGAGATAACACATTCTACTATAGTCTTTCATATGAGAAAGGCAGACTTTTTACACATAGAAGTCTGTTGTTAAAGACCGTATATTTTTACATCATAACCCTTCTGGAGATATTGTTTCCTATTGGGAAAATAAACCCAGAAAATAGATGTTAAAATCTGTATTTCAAAATTTATTATTGTCAGCTACTGGAGAGAAACATCTTTAAATACATTTGTACATGATTGTAGTGCAACTGAGTTTATAGTGACACCATATTGATCCAAGTCAATGAGAACTTGTCAGATTTTGTTGCTGTCATTTGCTTATAATATAATGGACATAATTTGGACTTTCTGTCTTGAGACTACAGCACAAAGTTAGGGCATATCCACTCATGACTAAGAGTGCTACCAAATTACTCACAGATAGCCAAAATCTAGCTGTGTGATCAAAGAAAGACAGATTTTGGAGGACAGCTATTAGTCTATACCACATCGAATGTGGGCCACCATATGTGATCTGAAAATGCAAAGTTGGATTCTCAAGGAACTCACAATCCACTAGGAAGTCAGACACAGAAATAGATCGTTATAAAACAATATAAAGATCCAGTGGTAGAGATGTGCGTTTATAACCCTCTCACTCTAGGCCTTCTATTGCAGTTGATAGTATAGAAAGCATTTTGTTGTTCAATTGTGATTTTAAAAAGAACTCTGTAAAGTAAACAGGCTCAACAATTTTATGAACTTGGCCCAATCATCTTGGCCAAGGGTTTTATGTCAATTTTAGTGTGTCATTTTATATCTATGGAGCATATTGGATGATGAACAACCCAAGAATTGAGGGTTTAAAACTGGCCTGATTTTTAGATGGTTAAGAAAATTATTTCATTCCAATTTAATACCCTGTGCTGTTCAGAAACTGTCCCAAACCTCCCTTGGTGTACACACCGGTAAAAGCTTACTTGTTGCAAAGTAATTAAAATTAGAATTCAAATTGGGTGAAATCTTAGAACTTATGAGAAAATTATTTTTGCCAAAGGCCTTGCTATAGTAGTTCTTGCAAAATAAGGTTCTGTTCATCCTTTCCTTAGTGTGCCTATGGAGACTCATATTTAGCCACTGCCTTTTGGATGGTGTCCAGTGTGCCCAGGTGAGACGCTGAGTGCCCACATGTTGACAAAGCTGCAGCTTCCACCCCTAATACTCACTGCGTGGACGTATGCCACTTTTATTTATATCAGTTATATCAGTTTTGGGGTTGTGTTCCAGTTGCTTAATATTCTTGCCCTGAACCTCAGCACACTTGCCTAAAGACCTGGTCCTCTAACTAGTTTCTGCTTTATTATTCTCTCGGAAAGTAGACCTCGCTACTTTCTAAGAATCTAATAAAATTCCCGACAACAATGATTATGGAACCATACTTGTTAGAGACTCCTTATGCCAACCCTTGCACCAGATTGGATCCTTTGGATGATGACCCTCTGAAAGAACGGAATTTGCTACACTCCTTTGGAGGTGAAAACAATAGCGCTCTCCAGCCCCAAGTCCACTATTCCCATAATAATGTTCTCTTTCTGTTGACTTGCTTCAGTTTCTTAATATCCTGGGGGAAAAAATGAAAGTTACAACACGCATTTATTTGGAAATTGCAGCAAAATTTTGTAAATGCTGTTTTTTCATTTCTAAGATTGGCACAAGGGCTAGAAAAGAGATTTAGTTATAGACATCCAACATGGAAGAGGTGGTTCAAATATTTTTGGACCCCTACTACGTTGCAAGCATGATGTTTGGCAGAAGGACTCTTATGGTAAACCAGACACAGAAACAGCCATAAAAAATGTTCATAATCCCCCTGGAGAATTGAGCAAATGAAAAGGTGGCAACATTTCACTGTGCACATGCTATCTTAGGTGCAAAAATAGGGTGCTATGGGGACATATGAAGGAAACCTAATTTAGCCTTAAGAGTACAAGGAAAACTCTTTATTGACAGTGACAACTATGATTTGATATTATGTATCAAGATGATTGATGGGAAAGATGGGAAGAAGTAGAAAGAAGTTAAATTGTTACAAGCAGGGGAACTACAGAAAATAAAGCATGCAAAAGAACAGTGATGAGAGAGTATATGATGCTTTCAAAGTACCAGAATTATTTCATTCTCACGAGATTGTAATGGCTAGACGTAGATAGTTATGTAAAACCTGGAAGTAGGCTGTCCTATCAATTTAAAATACTAACCATCCACAAAATTTACCTCCAATTTTTTTCCATGAAAGGCTTCCCAAAATATTTATCTGGCAAATGGACTAAAAGTCTCTGACTTCCACTACAATCATTTGTTTTGATTTTTCAGTCTATTATCTTAAAATTCATTCTTCCTTAGTCTCTTTGCCTTCTGGTCTTCAAGGGCTATGACGAAAGCAAAAGTGGAAATCAAAATTAAACACTGAAGTACAGCTTGCATGGCTGCACCACAACAGCAGCCAACAGTCCTAATAGGTGTGTAATAAATGAACACAGAGGTGGGGTGGAGTAGGGTAAAGATGGTGGAGGGTGGTGAGCCAGGAAAGATCTTCAGTAATGATTTCGGAACAATCAACTAATGGAGAATAAGGGATTTATGCTATTATTCAGAGCATTGTATGAGATTGTGCCTATAGAATATAGGGCTCAGTTTTTTTGTCTGTTGCTTGATTGCCTGTAGTCAATTGGTTTAGACAAATCAACTAGAACACTCAAATTCAGGCATAGGCAAAATGATAAAATTGTCTTCTGGGCTTTCATAACTTCCTTCAGAATATTGACATTAGGTAACCAGTGTAGTTATTTCCTTTCCTCCTCTCCTCTATGAAAACTTCTTTCTCGGGTCCTTCATTCCAACCAAAGGAACAAAAGCCTTATAATAATTAATGTTCTCACATAAATTCATAATTTAATGGATAAGCACCTGACTCCTGAGTTTCTAGGCATTCAATTACTGATTATGTAAAAAAGATTTCAGGAAGGCAATAGCACCTTCCTGCTACTCAGAATCCACATCAGTGGGTGGGCACCTACTCTGCTCTAATTTGTATTCCTCAGAGAAACCATCTAAAAGTGCCCGTTTTAGGCAGGAAGGCTACTGTGTCTGAAGGGTGTGAATGCAGATGACAAACCCAGGCTCAGGAAACTATCTAACCTAGGAAGGTCAGACAGATAAAAGATAGCAATGGGAAGACTAGGCAGGACTAAAGAGAGCAGAAAAAAATACGCAAAACCACGTGATTATCTCAATAGATGCAAAAAACGGCCTTAAATAAAATTCAACATCCTTTCATGTTAAAAAAGAAAATAGGTATTTTAACACGTAAACTCAGTAAACTAGGTATTGATGGAATAGACTTCAAAATAATAATAACCATTTGTGAGAAACCTATAGCCAATATCATACTGAATGGGCAAAAGCTGGAAGCATGCCCTTTGAAAACCACAAGACAAGGATGTCCTCTCTCACCACTCCTATTCAACCTAGTATTGGAAGTTCTGGCCAGGGCAATTAGGCAAGAGAAAGGAGTAAAGGGCATTCAAATAAGAAGAAAGGAAGTCAAATTGTCTCTGTTTGTAGATGACATGATCCTATATTTAGAAAACCCCATCATCTCAGCCCAAAAGCTCCTTAAGCTGATAAGCAACTTCAGCAAAGTCTCAGAATACAAAATGAATGTGTGAAAATCACAAGCATTCCTATACACCAACAATAGATGGAGAGCCAAATCACGAATGAACTCCCACTCACAATTGCTACAAAGAGAATAAGATACCTAGGAATAGAGCTAACAAGGGATGTGAAGGACCTCTTCAAGGAGAACTACAAACCACTGTTCAAGGAATAAGAAAGGATACAAACAAATGGATAAACATTCCATGCTCACAGATGGGAAGAACTGTGAAAATAGCCATACTACCAAAGTAATTTATAGATTCAATGGTATTCCCATTAAAGTACCATTGACATTCTTCACAGAATTACAAAAAAAACTACTTTAAAATTCTTATGGAATCAAAACAAGAGCCCATATAGCCAAGAAAATCCTAAGCAAAAAGAATAAAGCTGGAGGCATCATGCTACCTGACTTCAAACTCCACTACAAGGCTACAGTAAGCAAAACAGCCTGGTACTTGTAACAAAACAGACACATAGACCAATGGAACAGAATAGAGATCTCAGAAATAAGACCACACATCCGACCCAGCCATCCCATCACTGGGTATATACCCAAAGGATTATAAATCATGCTGCTATAAAGACACATGCACACGTATGTTTATTGTGGGACTATTCACAATAGCAAAGACTTGGAACCAACCCAAATGTCCATCAATGACAGACTGGATTAAGAAAATGTGGCACATATACACCATGGAATACTATGCAGCCACAAAGAAGGATGAGTTCATGTCCTTTGTAGGGACATGGATGCAGCTGGAAACCATAATTCTCAGCAAACTATCACAAGAACAGAAAACCAAACACTGCATGTTCTCACTCATAAGTGGGAATTGAACAATGAGAACACTTGGACACAGGAAGGGGAACATCACACACCGGGGCCTTTTGGGGGGCATGGGGAGCAGGGAGGGATAGCATTAGGAGATATACCTAATGTAAATGATGAGTTAATGGGTGCAGCACACCAACATGGCACATGTATACCTATGTAACAAACCTGCACGTTGTGCACGTGTACCCTAGAACTTAAAGTGTAATAAAAAAGAAAGAAAGAAAAAAAGGCCACACATCTAAGACTATCTGATGTTTGACAAACCTGACAAAGACAAGCAATGGGGAAAGGATTCCCTGTTTAATAAACGGCGCTGGTAAAACTGGCTAGCAACATGCAGAAAATTGAAACCAGACCCCTTCCTTACACCTTATACAAAAGTTAACTTGAGATGACTTAAAGACATAAATGTAAAACCCAAAACTATAAAAACCCTACAAGAAAATCTAGGCAACACCATTCAGGATATAGGCATGAGAAAAGATTTTGTGACCCAAACATCAAAAGCAATTACAACAAAAGCAAAAATCAACAAATGGGGCCTGAATAAACTAAAGAGCTTCTACACAGCAAAAGAAACTATCATCAGAGTGAACAGACAACCAGACAACCTACAGAATGGCAGAAAATTTTTGCGGTCTATCCATCTGACAAAGGTCTAATATCCAGAATCTACAAAGTACTTAAACAAATATACAAGAAAAAAACGAACAACCCCCCAAAGTGGGCAAAGGACATGAACAGACACTTCTCAAAAGAAGACATTTATATGGCCAACAAATGTGTGAAAATAAGCTCAACATCACTGATTATTAGAGAAATGCAAATCAAAACTACAATGAGATACCATTTCATACTAGTCAGAATGGCAATTATTGAAAAATCTAGAAACAACTGATGCTGATGAGACTGTGGAGAAATAGGAACACTTTTACACTGTTGGTGGAAATGTAAATTAGTTCAGCCATTGTGGAAGACAGTGTGACCTTTTCTCAAGGATCTAGAACCAGAAATACCATTTGATCCAGCAATCCCATTACTGAATATATATCCAAAGGAATAGAAATCATTCTATTATAAATATACATGCACTTGTATGTTTATTGCAGCACTATTCACAATAGCAAAGACGTGGAATCAATCCAAATGCCCATCAATGATAGACTGGATAAAGAAAATGTGGTACATATACACCATGGAATACTATGCAGCCATGGAAAGGAATTAGATTATTTCCTTTACAGGGACGTGGATGAAGCTGGAAGCCATTATCCTTAGGAAACGAACACAGGAACAGAAAACCAAACACCGCATGTTCTCACTCATAAGTGGGAGCTGAACAAAAGAACACATGGACACAGGGAGGGGAACAACACACACTAGGGCCTGTTGGGGGGTCAGGGGGAGAGAGAGCATCAAGATAAATAGCTAATACATGTGGGGCTTAATACCTAGGGTTGATAAGTGCAGCAAATAACCATGGCACATTTTACCTCTGTAACCTGCACATCCTGGACATGCATCCCAGATCTTAAAATAAAATTAGAATTTTAAAAAATGAAAGGTAAGTGGTAGCAGAGAAGTCTGTGGTAGTAAGTTCCCACATACCAAACTAAAACTGAGAGACAGTGCTGAAGTCAGAAGAAAGACAGTGCCCAATTATTTGACCAGGAGAATCAGAGGTCAGAACCAGACTTAGCAGCAAGACTGATGACGGTGAATCTCAGACACTGTCCTTCTTGACTTTTAAGCCAGCCCAACATACCCACCTGCCATGTAACCATAAATGTGATGAGGCAATAGTTAAAGACCTCCTCAGCTCTTCTTGGCATTTAATCTCCTCAGTGCCTATCTCTTATATCAACCTTGTTTATGATCTTGTTCCTCTCTCTCCACATTTCAATCTCCTTTCCCAGGCTAGGATTTACCCCTTGGCTCTCCTTGCTTCTTTATCACCTTGGATATTCTTGCTATGGCCAGGCCATCATGAGGCAACCCTCAATCTGGAACTTTTTCTGACTTTTCTCACTTTTAGGGAGGGGCCATTGAGACATTAGTATATTGTCCTAATAGCTACAGGCAGGACTAAATTTATAGATGAAAGATTCAAGTAGTCCGTGCTTTAGGAAAAAATGTGAACAGGATGACAATTACTAGACACACCTTTAAATATAAATGACTGCTCAGACAATGCCCAGTATCTCTAAAAACATAAAGACAACATTCTGAACAGACTTTCAAATGTGAATTTATTCCCTATTTTTCTCACATCATAAAAAGTCATAGTTTCAAAATTAGCTTGTTATTGAGAGTGATTCTTCTCTTTCCAGCCCTGTGTGGATACTTTCCTCTTTGTACACTACTGTTACACATGTTCTCAATGTTGTGGCTCCTGGCTCTTAATTCTCTCATGCTATACCTGCCCATGATCAGCAGATGGACGATGATATATGCTTTTACATTTTATATCTTTTTCAGAACAAATTCAAGATGATTAACCATATTGCAATCTAATTCAAACATTGAAACAGTGTTTATATTTTTTATTTTTATTGTTGTTATTTTTTGAGATGGAGCCTCGCTCTTTCATTCAGGCTGGAGTGCAATGGTACGGTCTCGGCTCACTGCACCCTCCACCACCCAGGTTCAAGTGATTCTCCTGCCTCAGCCTCCTGAGTAGCTGGGATTACAGGCCCTTGCCACCATGTCCAGCTAATTGCTGTATTTCTAGTAGAGATTGGGTTTGGCCATGTCGACCAGGCTGGTCTCGAACTCCTGACCTTAAGTAATCCGCCCGTCTCAGCCTCTCAAAGTGCTGGGATTACAGGTGTGAGCTACTGTGCCCAGCCTGAAATAGTATTTTTAAAATCCTGGTGTTTGAATTGACATATTTTATGCATTAAGAACCCAGGTAATTTGATTTTTAAATTGCTTTTTTTTTTTTTTTTTGAGACGGAGTCTTGCTCTGTTGCCCACAATGGAGTGCAGNGTAACAAAACAGACACATAGACCAATGGAACAGAATAGAGATCTCAGAAATAAGACCACACATCCGACCCAGCCATCCCATCACTGGGTATATACCCAAAGGATTATAAATCATGCTGCTATAAAGACACATGCACACGTATGTTTATTGTGGGACTATTCACAATAGCAAAGACTTGGAACCAACCCAAATGTCCATCAATGACAGACTGGATTAAGAAAATGTGGCACATATACACCATGGAATACTATGCAGCCACAAAGAAGGATGAGTTCATGTCCTTTGTAGGGACATGGATGCAGCTGGAAACCATAATTCTCAGCAAACTATCACAAGAACAGAAAACCAAACACTGCATGTTCTCACTCATAAGTGGGAATTGAACAATGAGAACACTTGGACACAGGAAGGGGAACATCACACACCGGGGCCTTTTGGGGGGCATGGGGAGCAGGGAGGGATAGCATTAGGAGATATACCTAATGTAAATGATGAGTTAATGGGTGCAGCACACCAACATGGCACATGTATACCTATGTAACAAACCTGCACGTTGTGCACGTGTACCCTAGAACTTAAAGTGTAATAAAAAAGAAAGAAAGAAAAAAAGGCCACACATCTAAGACTATCTGATGTTTGACAAACCTGACAAAGACAAGCAATGGGGAAAGGATTCCCTGTTTAATAAACGGCGCTGGTAAAACTGGCTAGCAACATGCAGAAAATTGAAACCAGACCCCTTCCTTACACCTTATACAAAAGTTAACTTGAGATGACTTAAAGACATAAATGTAAAACCCAAAACTATAAAACCCTACAAGAAAATCTAGGCAACACCATTCAGGATATAGGCATGAGAAAAGATTTTGTGAC
This sequence comes from Rhinopithecus bieti, assembly GCF_001698545.2. Taxonomy (NCBI): domain Eukaryota; kingdom Metazoa; phylum Chordata; class Mammalia; order Primates; family Cercopithecidae; genus Rhinopithecus; species Rhinopithecus bieti. The sequence continues at coordinate 7,620,367 of NW_016804690.1, forward strand.
CCAAACATCAAAAGCAATTACAACAAAAGCAAAATCAACAAATGGGGCCTGAATAAACTAAAGAGCTTCTACACAGCAAAAGAAACTATCATCAGAGTGAACAGACAACCAGACAACCTACAGAATGGCAGAAAATTTTGCGGTCTATCCATCTGACAAAGGTCTAATATCCAGAATCTACAAAGTACTTAAACAAATATACAAGAAAAAAACGAACAACCCCCCAAAGTGGGCAAAGGACATGAACAGACACTTCTCAAAAGAAGACATTTATATGGCCAACAAATGTGTGAAAATAAGCTCAACATCACTGATTATTAGAGAAATGCAAATCAAAACTACAATGAGATACCATTTCATACTAGTCAGAATGGCAATTATTGAAAATCTAGAAACAACTGATGCTGATGAGACTGTGGAGAAATAGGAACACTTTTACACTGTTGGTGGAAATGTAAATTAGTTCAGCCATTGTGGAAGACAGTGTGACCTTTTCTCAAGGATCTAGAACCAGAAATACCATTTGATCCAGCAATCCCATTACTGAATATATATCCAAAGGAATAGAAATCATTCTATTATAAATATACATGCACTTGTATGTTTATTGCAGCACTATTCACAATAGCAAAGACGTGGAATCAATCCAAATGCCCATCAATGATAGACTGGATAAAGAAAATGTGGTACATATACACCATGGAATACTATGCAGCCATGGAAAGGAATTAGATTATTTCCTTTACAGGGACGTGGATGAAGCTGGAAGCCATTATCCTTAGGAAACGAACACAGGAACAGAAAACCAAACACCGCATGTTCTCACTCATAAGTGGGAGCTGAACAAAAGAACACATGGACACAGGGAGGGGAACAACACACACTAGGGCCTGTTGGGGGGTCAGGGGAGAGAGAGCATCAAGATAAATAGCTAATACATGTGGGGCTTAATACCTAGGGTTGATAAGTGCAGCAAATAACCATGGCACATTTTACCTCTGTAACCTGCACATCCTGGACATGCATCCCAGATCTTAAAATAAAATTAGAATTTTAAAAAATGAAAGGTAAGTGGTAGCAGAGAAGTCTGTGGTAGTAAGTTCCCACATACCAAACTAAAACTGAGAGACAGTGCTGAAGTCAGAAGAAAGACAGTGCCCAATTATTTGACCAGGAGAATCAGAGGTCAGAACCAGACTTAGCAGCAAGACTGATGACGGTGAATCTCAGACACTGTCCTTCTTGACTTTTAAGCCAGCCCAACATACCCACCTGCCATGTAACCATAAATGTGATGAGGCAATAGTTAAAGACCTCCTCAGCTCTTCTTGGCATTTAATCTCCTCAGTGCCTATCTCTTATATCAACCTTGTTTATGATCTTGTTCCTCTCTCTCCACATTTCAATCTCCTTTCCCAGGCTAGGATTTACCCCTTGGCTCTCCTTGCTTCTTTATCACCTTGGATATTCTTGCTATGGCCAGGCCATCATGAGGCAACCCTCAATCTGGAACTTTTCTGACTTTTCTCACTTTTAGGGAGGGGCCATTGAGACATTAGTATATTGTCCTAATAGCTACAGGCAGGACTAAATTTATAGATGAAAGATTCAAGTAGTCCGTGCTTTAGGAAAAAATGTGAACAGGATGACAATTACTAGACACACCTTTAAATATAAATGACTGCTCAGACAATGCCCAGTATCTCTAAAACATAAAGACAACATTCTGAACAGACTTTCAAATGTGAATTTATTCCCTATTTTCTCACATCATAAAAGTCATAGTTTCAAAATTAGCTTGTTATTGAGAGTGATTCTTCTCTTTCCAGCCCTGTGTGGATACTTTCCTCTTTGTACACTACTGTTACACATGTTCTCAATGTTGTGGCTCCTGGCTCTTAATTCTCTCATGCTATACCTGCCCATGATCAGCAGATGGACGATGATATATGCTTTTACATTTTATATCTTTTCAGAACAAATTCAAGATGATTAACCATATTGCAATCTAATTCAAACATTGAAACAGTGTTTATATTTTTTATTTTATTGTTGTTATTTTTTGAGATGGAGCCTCGCTCTTTCATTCAGGCTGGAGTGCAATGGTACGGTCTCGGCTCACTGCACCCTCCACCACCCAGGTTCAAGTGATTCTCCTGCCTCAGCCTCCTGAGTAGCTGGGATTACAGGCCCTTGCCACCATGTCCAGCTAATTGCTGTATTTCTAGTAGAGATTGGGTTTGGCCATGTCGACCAGGCTGGTCTCGAACTCCTGACCTTAAGTAATCCGCCCGTCTCAGCCTCTCAAAGTGCTGGGATTACAGGTGTGAGCTACTGTGCCCAGCCTGAAATAGTATTTTAAAATCCTGGTGTTTGAATTGACATATTTTATGCATTAAGAACCCAGGTAATTTGATTTTAAATTGCTTTTTTTTTTTTTTTTTGAGACGGAGTCTTGCTCTGTTGCCCACAATGGAGTGCAGCGGCCCAGTCTTGGCGCACTACAAGTTCTGCCTCCCGGGTTCACTCCATTCTCCTGCCTCAGCCTCCCGAGTAGCTGGGACTACAGGCGCCTGCCACCACACCTGGCTAATTTTTTGTATTTTTCTGGTAGAGATGGGGTTTCACCATGTTAGCCTGGTATGGTCTTGATCTCCTGATCTTGTGATCTGCCCATCTCGGCCTCCCAAAGTGCTAGGATTACAAGCGTGAGCCACCGTGCCCGGCCTAAATGGCTTTTTTCACAACACCCAGGAGCATGCTCCATTCTCCGTGTAAATGATGAAAATCTTAAAGAAGAAACAATGGATCTAAGACGTATTCCTAAAGGCGACTTCTTGTCAGCAAGTCAGCTCACATTTGTATATTTCCATTTGTAGGAAATATTTCCATTGTTATGAAGATTCTAATCTGAAAACTTTTTATAGTATGTCATTGGCAAGTCAACTTTCTGAAGAGCATTCTAATTAGTAATGTTGAAAGCTTTCCATAAATAAGATGACTGTCACCAATATTCTTTTTTCCTGTCCTGAGTGACAATAAAAAAGAACAAATAAAAAGAGAAAACTATAATTGGTCTGGTAATTGAGCCATGAAAATGTACTATAAAGAATATAAACCTAAAAGAAAACCATAGAAATTGTGGCATTTTGAATAATTCAACTAGCATTCCAAATAAGTCACCGGTTCATCCTGGATGGCGTACCTGACAATGGGTTTTGTTTTGTTTTGTTTTACTTTTAACGTTAAAGGAATGTCAGCTACACTTTGGAAAACAACAGGATGCACTTCTGGATTTCCTCTCTTCACTAGTGGAATGTAAAGACATCTGAAAAGCTGTCATTTTATTTAGAGCTTCACTTATTTGAGGCTTTGTCCTTATATGAGGAGAATAAAAGGACACATTTATTACAGCTATAAAAAACATAATAATATGACATTTTCCTGCCTCCTCTGCCCACAATTCATTGTTTTCTATCTAACTCCTTATCCAAGGAAATGTATTAACAATTTATATTGTGGTATCATCCTACCACATAAGACCTTAGGTTTATGTCTAATTAAATAAGTACTTTTCGTTTGCGTGAAGTTGTAGAATCTAATCCTGCACTCTTTGGTCACTGTTCTCTCACAAACAGACTAAACTTTTCAGAGTCTGGGGAAGATTGATTAATATTGATGTTTTATATTTATTAATATTTATNTTTTGTTTTACTTTTTAACGTTAAAGGAATGTCAGCTACACTTTGGAAAACAACAGGATGCACTTCTGGATTTCCTCTCTTCACTAGTGGAATGTAAAGACATCTGAAAAGCTGTCATTTTATTTAGAGCTTCACTTATTTGAGGCTTTGTCCTTATATGAGGAGAATAAAAGGACACATTTATTACAGCTATAAAAAACATAATAATATGACATTTTTCCTGCCTCCTCTGCCCACAATTCATTGTTTTCTATCTAACTCCTTATCCAAGGAAATGTATTAACAATTTATATTGTGGTATCATCCTACCACATAAGACCTTAGGTTTATGTCTAATTAAATAAGTACTTTTTCGTTTGCGTGAAGTTGTAGAATCTAATCCTGCACTCTTTGGTCACTGTTCTCTCACAAACAGACTAAACTTTTCAGAGTCTGGGGAAGATTTATTAATATTGATGTTTTATATTTATTAATATTGATGATTAATAAAGATGTTTTCCCTACAAATATACATATTGGTCTTACATAATACCTATAAAACCAGATCATGGCATGATATCTATTTGAAAATAGAATCAGGCTTCTGTTTTTCACCATGAGATGATAACTGACACTAGACTTGTCCTCTCACTGAAAAACAACTATATATGGAGGTTGCACTGAGCAGAGATCATACTTCTGCACTCTAGCCTGGGTGACAGAGCCAGACTCAATTTTATTTATTTTATTATTTTTTTTAAAAAAGGGAATTCTTGTACATTGTTGGTAGGAATGTAGATTGTGTAGATTGGTGCAGTTGCTACATAAAACAGTGTGGAGGTTGCTAAAGAAACTTAAAATAGGATTGCCAGATGACCAACAATGCCTCTTCTGGGTATATACCAGAGAAAATGTATGAAACAAGTATTTTCAGGGATTAAGCAACAAGCAGAACAGGACTGTAATCCTTAAGAGAATGAAAACACACCAGATGAGTCCCATGACTTTGCTTCCTGCCTGCACCATTTACCTGTCATGGTGAAGGGAGTTAGAGCCCAAGGGTAGCAGAGGTCTAGCTGAGCAGAAGAGGCAGACATTAGAATTCCAAGCTTTTAAAAAAGCTGGAATTTTTCAGGACAGAGTACCAGAGAGAATAGAGTTACACCCAGAGAGAATCCCAGAAGTCTAGGTAGGGATTCTCTGCAGCTTCCTGAGTGAGTTTTGAGAAACGTACATCCAGAGAAAGGCTTTGTGAAACCTAATAGGGACTTTTCCCTATGGGTCTGAGAGCTGAAGAGTAATACCAGAGATCATGCTGTGTGAAAAACATTAGTCATCTCATCAAGTCTAAGTAAAAAGACCTCACTGAGCACATTGGGCTTTCCATTGAAACCCCGAAAAACCATAGTTTAGTAGTAAAGATCATGACTGAAATGAGAGCCTCATGAATAACACTTGTTCACATCAGACTGAGGCCTGCCCACACAAAAAGTAACACAGCCTGACAGGAACAAAGGATCTCACAGAACAGTATACAATCCCTTTAAGAAAAATGAATAATCTAGACTATAAATCATATCATTTACACTGTCCAGCATACCATAAAAATTACTAGATATGGAAAGAAGCAGAAAAACATGAAGCCATGTTGGGGGGGAATTAAAAACTCTCTAATATTGAGATGAACCAGATGTTATAATTAACAGACAAGATATATACAAAAAATGTTAGAATATGACCAAAGGCATAAAAGAAAAGGTAGTCGTAATGAATAACAGATGAGCAATCCAGAAGAAATGGAATCCTTGAAGAACCAAATGGAAATTCTAGAATTGAAAGAAACAATAATTTAAAAGAAAAATTTTCTGTATGGTCTGAAGAACAAATAGAAAATTATAAAATGAATGGGCAATAAGCTTGAAGATAAAACAACAAAATGATGTAACCTAAAGAAAACAAGAAAAATCTACTAAAAATAAATGAACAATCCCCCAGTACCCATGAGGTTGTATCAATCAGGCCGGCATTTTGAGTACTTGGAGTCTCAGTGGAAGAACAGAGTAAATGGGATAGGAAAAGAAATTTGAAGAAATAATGGCTGAAATCTTCCCAATTCAATAAAAATATTAAATTATATGCATCAATAAAATTTCCTTGAGATAGGCCTTGACAACAATTTTTTGGCTATCACACCCAAACTCAGGCTACAAAAGCAAAAATAAATAAATGGGACTACATTAAACTAAAAGTCTTCTGCACAGAAAAGTAAACAACTAAAATGAAAAGGCAACCTACAGATTGTAAGAATATATTCGCAAACTACATGTCTGATGAGGGGTTAATCTCCAAAAATTATGTTTAAAAAACAACTCAATAGCAGAAAACAAATAATTCAATTAAAAAAAAAAAAAAACTGCAAAGGACCTGAATAGACATTTCTCCAAAAAAAGACATAAAAATGGCCAACAGTTATATGAAAAAGTGCTCAACAGCACTAACCATCAGAGAAGTGCAAATAAAAGCCAGTATGAAGCCAGGTGTTGTGGCTCACGTCTGTAATCCTAGCACTTTGGGAGGCTGAAGCAGGCAGATCACCTGAGGTCTGGAGACCAAGACTAGCCTGGCCAACATGGTGAAATCCTGCCGCTACGAAAAGTACAAAAATTAGCCGGGCATGGTGGCGTGTGCCTGTAATCCCAGCTACCCAGGAGGCTGAGGCAGGAGAATCTCTGGAACCCGGGAGGCAGAGGCTACAGTGAGCCGAGATAGTGCCACTGCACTCCAGCCTAGGTGACAGGGCAAGACTCTGTCTCAAGAAAACAACAACAAAAAGCCAATATGAGATACCACCTCACAACTATTAGGACAGCTATTATCAAAAAGATAAGAGATAACAAGTGTTGACAAAGGTATAGAGAAAAGAGAATTCTTGGCCAGGCACAGCAGCCCATGCCTGTAATCCTAGCACTTTGGGAGGCCAAGGTGGGAGGATCACTTGAGTTCAGGAGTTCAAGACCAGCCTGGGCAACATGGCAAAACCTGTCTCTACAAAAAATACAAGAATTAGCCTGGTTTGGTGGTGGGTGCCTGTAGTACAAGCTACTTGGGAGGTTGAAGTGGGAGGATGGCTTGAGCCAGGGAGGTGGAGGTTGCACTGAGCAGAGATCATACTTCTGCACTCTAGCCTGGGTGACAGAGCCAGACTCAATTTTATTTATTTATTTTTTTTTTTTAAAAAAGGAATTCTTGTACATTGTTGGTAGGAATGTAGATTGTGTAGATTGGTGCAGTTGCTACATAAAACAGTGTGGAGGTTGCTAAAGAAACTTAAAATAGGATTGCCAGATGACCAACAATGCCTCTTCTGGGTATATACCCAAAGAGAGTGAAATTACCACTTCATAAAGATATCTATGTCAGGCTGGGCATGGTGGCTAACGTCTGTAATCCTAACACTTTGGGAAGCTGAGGCGGGTGGATCACCTGAGGTCAGGAGTTCAAGAACAGCCTGGCCAACATAGTGACACCCTGTCTCTACTAAAAACACAAACATTAACCAGACTTGGTGGGGGGTGCCTATAATCTCACCTACTTGGGAGGCTGAGGCAGGAGAATTGCTTGAACCCAGGAGACGGAGGTTGCAGTGAGACGAGATTGCACCACTGCCCTCCAGCCTGGGCAACAAAGTGAGATTTTGTCTCAAAAAAAAAAAAAAGATATCTGCATCACAATGTTCACTGCAGTAATAATACTGCAATTACTGTGATTATTCTGAATAATCACAATAGCCAAGATACGGAAAAACCAAAGTGTCTATCAATGGACAGGTGGATAAAGAAACTGGAATATATACACATATGCTCAAAATAAAATATGATTCAGCCTTAAAAAAAAAAGATATTCCTGCCATTTGCCACAACATAGATTAGCCTGGAGGATATTATCTAAGGGGAATAAGCCAGACACAGAAAGCAAAATACTCCATGATCTCATTTATATGTGGAATCTCTTTTAAAAGTCAAATACATAGAGATAGAGAATAAAAGAGTAATCACCGGCCAGGCACGGTGGCTCCCTCCTGTAACCCCAGCACTTTGGGAGGCCGAGGCGGGCAGATCATGAGGTCAGGAGATTGAGACCATCCTGGCTAACACGGTGAAATCCCGTCTGTACAAAAAAATTTTAAAAATTAGGTGGGCGTGGTGGTGGGTGCCTGTGGTCCCAGCTACTCTGGAGGCTGAGGCAGGAGAATGGAGTGAACCCGGGAGGTGGAGCTTGCAGTGAGCCAAGATCGCGCCACTGTGCTCCAACCTGGGTGACAGAGTGAGACTCGGTCTCAAAAGAAAAAAAAGGAAAAAGAGTGGTCACCAAGGGCAGAGATGGGAGGAGAGAGCGAATGGGGAGATGTAGGTCAAAGGATACAAAGTAGTAGATAGGTAGGATAGGCAAGCCTAGAGATTTAATATTCAACATGAGGACTATAGTTACTGATATTATATTGTATTCATGATTCTTACTAAATGAATAGATTTTAGCTGCTCTTAACACAAAAATAAAAGGTGACTATGTAAGATGATAGATATGTCAATTTGCCTCACTATAGTAACCATTTTGTACTGTACGTATGTATCTCACAACCTTATGTTGTATACCTTAAAAATATACAATAACATTTTTTTTTTTTTTAAATCACATACCCCATTGCTCAGCAAACCTTAATCAGGGCAAATACAATGAGAACCATACTTGACTTGTACATCATAGTAAGAATGCTGATAGTCAAACAAAAAGATAAAATCTTAAAAGAAGCCAGACAAAGACATTTCACATAGAATAGGCAATAATATTACTGAGGGCTGCTATTTATCAGAAACAATTGAATGGCACCTTTAAAATGCTTGAAAAAAAAAGTTGTTAACACAAAATTTTATATCCAGTGAAAAACTATACATTAAAAGTAAGGGCTGGCTGGGCACATTGGCTTATGCCTGTAATCCCAGCACTTTGGGAAGCTGAGGCAGGTGGATCACTTGAGGCCAAGAGTTCGAGATCAGCTTGGCCAACACGGTAAAACCCTGTCTCTACTAAAAATACAAAGATTAGCTTGGTGTGGAGGTGTGCGTGCACCTCTAACCCGGTTTCTTGGGAGGCTGAGGCATGAGAATCACATGAACCGGGGAAGCAGAGGTTGCATTGAGCCAAGATTGTGGCACTGCACTCCAGCCTGGGGGACACAGCAAGCAAGACTCTGTCTTAAAAAAAAAAAAAAAAAAAAAAGGAAAGGTCAACTAAAGACATTTCCAAATAAATAAAAGTTGAGGACCTTCAGCCCCAGCAGATGTACATTAACAGAAATGCACAGGTAACATTGTTTAGAGGAATGGAGAAACACTAGATGAGAACTTCCATATACCAGAAGAAATGAAGAGCACTAGAAATGATAAGTACGTGGGTAAATATGAAAGACTATTGTTTCGTTTTGTTTTCTTTTCTCTCTCTCTCTTTTTTTTTTTTTAGATGGAGTTTCATTCTGTTGCCCAAGCTGGAGTGCAGTGGTGTAATCTCGGCTCACTGCAACGTCTGCCTCCTGGGTTCAAGCAATTCTCCCTGCCTCAGACTCCTGAGTACCTGGGATTACAGGCGCCCACCACAGTGCCTGGCTAATTTTTCTATTACTTACTAGAGACGGGGTTTTGCCATGTTGGCCAGGCTGGTCTTGAACTCCTGACCTCAGATGATTCACGCTCCTCAGCCTCCCAAAGTGCTGGGATTACAGGTGTTACCCATCATGCCTGGCCTTTTCTTCTCTTAATGTCTTTGAAAGGCATTTGATGGTTTAAAGCAAAGTTAATAGCATTGTATTATAGAGTTAAATATATTAAAACAGTATTGGAAAGGATAAGAGGAAATGCAATTTTACTGTTGTTAGCTTTTTACATTTTACATGAGATAATATATTATTCTTTTATTAAGAATGCATATTATAATCCCTAGAGTAACCACTAAAAAGCAAATATAATGGCTGTATTAGACCATTTTCAGGCTGCTGATAGAGACATACCTGAGACTGGGAAATTTATAAAAGAAAGAGGTTTAATTGGACTTACAGTTCCATGTGGCTGTGGAAGGCAAGCAGGAGCAAGTCACATCTTATGTGGATAATGGCAGGCAAAGAGAGAGAGATTGTGCAGGGGAACTCCTTTTTTTTTTTTTTTGAGATGGAGTCTTGCTCTGTTGCCAAGGCTGGAGTGCAGTGGTGCGATCTCTGCCCACTGCAAGCTCTGTCTCCTGGTTTCACACCATTCTCCTGCCTCAGCCTCCCGAGTAGCTGAGACTACAGGCACCCACCACCATGTCTGGCTAATTTTTTGTATTTTTAGTACAGACGGGGTTTCACCGTGTTAGCCAGGATGGTCTCAATCTCCTGACCTCGTGATCCACCTGCCTCAGCCTCCCAGAGCCCTGTGATTACAGGTATGAGCCACCACGCCTGGGCAAGAACTCCTCTTTTTTAAAACCATCAGATCTCATGAGACTAATTCACTATCATGAGAACAGTGCAGGAAAGACCCGCCCCCATAATTCAATCACCTCCCACCAGATTCCTCCCACAACACGTGGGAATTGTGGGAGCTACAATTCAAGATGAGGTTTGGGTGGGGACTCAGCCAAACTGTATCATGCCACTCTTGGCCCCTCCCAAATCTCATGTCCTCAATTTCAAAACCAATCATGTCTTCTCAACAGTCCCCCAAAGTCTTAATTCATTTCATCATTAACTCAAAAGTCCATAGTCTAAAGTCTCATTTGAGACAAGTCCCTTCCACCTATGAGCCTGCAAAATCAAACAGCAACTTAATTACTTCCTAGATACAATGGAGGTGTGTACAGGCATTGGGTAAATGTGCCCATCTCAAATGGGAGAAATTGGCTAAAACTAAGGGGCTAGGGACCCCATGCAAGTTCGAAATTCAGTGAGGCAGTCAAATACTAAAGCTCCAGAATGATCTCCTTTGACTCCATGTCTCCCATCCAGGTTATGGTGATGCAAGAGGTGGGTTTCCATTGTCTTGGGAAACTCCCACCCCTATTGTTTTGTGGAGTACAGGCTTCCTCCCAGCTGCTTTCACAGGCTGGTGTCAGTGTCTGAGGCTTTTCCAGACACATGGTGCAAACTGTTGGTGGATCTACCATTCTGGGGTCTGGAGGACGATGGCCCTATTCTCACAGCTCCACTAAGTGGTGCCCCAGTAGGGACTCTGTGTAGGGGCTCCAAACCCACATTTTCCTTCTGCACTTCCCTAGCAGAGGTTCTCTATAAGAGCCCCACCCCTGCAGAAAACTTCTGCCTGGGCATCCAGGCATTTCCATACATCCTGTGAAATGTGGACAGAAGTTCCCAAAGCCCAATTCTTGACTTCTGTGTACTTGCAGGCTCAATAACACGTGGAAGCTGCCAAGGCTTGGGGCTTGCACCCTCTGAAGCCACAGCTCGAGTTCTGTGTTGGCCCCTTTTGGCCATGGCAGGAGTGGCTGGGATGTAGTGCACAAAATCCCTAGACTGCATACGGCAGGGGACCCTGGACCTAGCCCATGAAATAATCTTTTCTCCTAAACCTCTGGACCTGTGATGAGAGGGGCTGCTGTGAATGTCTCTGGCATGGCCTGGAGACATTGTCTTGGGGATTAACATTTAGCTCCTTGTTACTTATGCAAATTTCTCCAGTCAGCTTGAATTTCTCCTCAGAGAAATGGGATGTCCTTTTCTATCACATTGTCAGGCTGCAAATTTTCCAAACTTTCCTGCTCTGCTTCCCTTATAAAACTGAATGCCTTTAACAGTACCCAAGTCACTTCTTGACTGCTTTGCTGCTTAGGAATTTCTTCTACTAGAAACCATAAATCATCATTCTCAAGTTCAAAGTTCCACAAATCTCTAGGGTGGGGGCAAAATGCCACCAGTCTCTTTGATAAAACATAATAAGAGTCACCTTTGCTTCAGTTCCCAACAAGTTCCTCATCTCCATCTGAGACCACCTCAGCCTAGACCTTATCGTCCACATCACTATCAGGCTTTTGGTCAAAGCCATTCAGCAAGTCTCCAGGAAGTTCCAAACTTTCCCACATTTTTCTGACTTCTTCTGAGCCCTCTAAACTGTTCCATCCTCTGTCTATTACCCAGCTCCAAAGCTGCTTCCACATTTTCGAGTGTCTTTTCAGCAGCACCCTACTCCTGGTACCAATTTACTGTATTAGTCCATTTTCATGCTGCTGATAAAGAAATACCCAAGACTTGGAAACTTACAAAAGAAAGAGGTTTAATTGGACTTACAGTTCCATGTGGCTGGAGAAGCATCACAGTCATGGTGAAAGGCAAGGAGGAGCAAGTCACGTCTTATGTGTATGGCAGCAGGCAAACAGAGAGAGATTGTGCAGGGAACTTCTCTTTTTTAAAACCATCAGATCTCATGAGACTCATTCACTATTATGAAAACAGCACAGGAAAGACTCTCCACCTCCCCATAATTGAATCACCTCCCAATGGGTTCCTCCATGACATGTGGGAACTGTGGGAGTTACAATTCAAGATGAGATTTGGGTGGGGACATAGCCAAACCATATCAATGGCATGCAGAAAAAGAATCAGTTAAGAAATTAAAATGGAAAATGAAGAATGATTCAACTAACACAAAAGAAGATAGGAAAAGCTAAACAGAGGATGAAAAATCAGCTGAGATAACTTAAAAACAAATAGCAAGATGATAAACTTAAACACAATCATATCAATTATCATATTAAATATAAATAGACTATGCACTCCAGTTAAAAGGCAGAGGTTGTGAGACTGGATAAAACAATAAGAGTCAGCTACAGGTTGTGCACAAGTAGCTCACTTTTCATATAAAGACACAAATATATTAAGAATATAAGAATGAGAAAAGTTATACCACACAAACAATAAGTATAAAAAATGTGATTTCACTATATCTTTGTTAACTTTTATTATATCTTTACTATATAGTGATATATTAATGTATCTTTTGTCTAAAAAAATCATAAAAGAAATTAGAAAATATCCAGAAGAAAGTAATAATAAAAATATGACACATTAAAACATATAAAATGTATCTTTCAACGGGGAAAGGAGAGTCTTTTTAATAGTACTGGGAAAACTGGATATCCACATACAAAAGAATGAAGCTGGACTTATGCTTTACATCATATACAAAAATTAACTCAAAATGGATCAAAGATCTTAACATATGAGCTAAAACTATAAAATTCCTCTAAGAAAGCATAAGGAAAAAGCTTCATTTTATTAGATTCAGCAGTGATTTTTTTGGATATGACACTAAAAACACAAGCAGTAACAGTAACATAGATTAATTTGACTATGTCAAAATTTAAAATGTCTGTGCATCAGAAGACACAATTAACAGTGTAAAGGGCAACTCACAGAATGTGAAGAAACATTTGCAAGTCATATCTGATAAGGGGTTAATATACAGAATATATAAAGGAACTGTAATTCAACAACAAAAAATGAACAGTCAAAATAAAAAAATGGACAAAAGAATAGATATTTCTCTAAGAAGATAGATCAATGGCCAATAAAGACATAAAAAGGTGCTCAGCATTACCAATCATATGGTAAATACAAACTAAATGCACAATGATATATCACCTCACATCTATTATTATGGCTTCTGTAAAAAAAAAAAAAAAAAAAAAAAAAAAGAGTTGACAAGGATATGGAGAAATTGGAAACCTTGTATACTGTTGATAGGAATGGAAAATAGTAGAGCAGCTGTGGAAAATAGTATAGTGGTTCCTCAAAAAACTAAAAATGCGATTACTATATAATCCGGCTATTCCACTTCTGGGTATACACTCAAAAGAATTGAGAGCAGAGTCTCAAAGAAATAGTTATATACTCACGTTAATATTAACATTATTTGCAATAAGTGAAAACACCCTAATATCTGCTCATCAACAAATGAATAGATAAACAAAATGGGGTATACACCTATAATGGAATATTATGCAGTCTTAAAAAGGCAGGAAATTCTGATATATGCTACAACGTGAATGAACATTGAGGACATTATGCTAACTGAAATAAGCCAGTCACAAAAAGACAAATATTGTATGATTCTACTTATATGAGATAGCTAGAGTAGTCAAAATCAGAGAGAGAAAGCAGAATGATGCTTTCCAGGAACTGAGGTTAGGGGTGATGGACAGTTGTTATTTAATGAGTAAAGAGTTTCAGGTTTGTGAGATGAAGAGTTCTGGAGATTGGTTTTACAACAATGTGAATGTAGTCAGCATTATGAAACTGTACATTATAAAATGATTAAGATGGTCAGTTTTTCTTATGTGTATTTTACCATAATTTTTAAAAATTGAAATAGCATGCAGCTAAAAAGGTGATTAGAAGAAAATGTACAACTGTAAATGCTATTAATACACAAGAAGAAAAGTTTATAATTAATGACCTAAGCTTTCACATTACAAAAACAGAAAAAGAAGAGCAAATTAAAGTCAAAGTTAGTAGAATGAAGTGAATAACAACCATAAAAGTGGAAAGAGATGAAATACTAAAAAAAATGGAAAATGAAAAACTGGTTCATTAGAAAAATAATTAACCCCTAGCAAGACTGATCATGGAAAAAACACTAATTCCAGTATCAGAAACAAAATTAATAATACAACTATAGGTCCTACAGATACTATAATGATGGAATATTATAAATAATGTCAATAAATTCAACAACTAGATGAAATAGACATATTCCTTGGAAAAATACAACTTACCAAATTCTGAACAGACCAGCACTATTGAAGAAATTAAATAAATGATAGGGATCCTTACACGAAGAAAACTCCAAACCCAAGTTGTTTCACTTGTGAATTCTATGAAACATTTAAGAAAGAAGTAATGTATTCATGCATAAATGTTTGGGGAAAATCTGAAACAGTACACTTTATAGGTAAGCATAACCATAACCAAATTTGGCAAAGGCATTACAAAAAAACAGAATTCTAGGCCTCTATTCCTCGTGAACATAGACATAAAAATCTTTAGCAGGTTGTTAGTAAATTAAATCTAGAATTACATTAAAAGTTTATACATCATAAGCAACTAGGGTTTATTCCAGGAATGCAAAGATGGTTTAACATTTATAAATCAACCAATGTAATCTAACTAATTAACAGAAAAAGGGAGGATAATATATGATATATATGATCACCTCAATAGGTGCAGAAAAAGCATTTGACAAAATTAAGCACATATTCATAATTTTTTAAAAAACAAAATCCTGAGAAATCTAAGGATAAAAGCAAATTTTATCAGTATGATAAAAGGCATCTATGAAAAACCTTTGGCCAGCAACCTGCAATGGTGAAACATTAAACACTGTCCCCTTAAAAACAAAAATGAGGAAAGCATATCACCACTACTTTTCACCATTACATTGAAGATTCTAGTCCATGCAATAAAGCAAGGGAAAAAGGACAGAAAGAGGAAGAAATAAAATAGTCTTTATTTACAGAAAATATGATCATAGATGTAGAAAGTACTAAGAATCTGCAAAATTTTAAGAACATTTTATTAAATGAATAATTTAGCAAAGTATTAATATATAAGGTCAATCTACAAAATCTATATTTCTATACAATTGGACAATAAAATTAAAGATTTTCATAACAGTATAAAAAATATAAGACAATCCACATAATAGGAGAAAATATTTTCAAGCTATCTGTCTGAGAAAGAATTAATAGCCAGAATATATAAGGTGCTCTAACAACTCAATAGGAAAACAATCTAATAATCCCATTAAAAACAGTGAAAATATCTGAATAGCTATTTCTCAAATACAAATGACAATCGGGTATGTCAAAATGTGCTCAACATTATCAATCATCAGGGAGCTGCAAATCAAAACTACAATGAGATATCATCTCACCAGAGTTCAAATGGCTTTTATCCAAAAGACAGGCAATAATGAATGCTGGTGTGGATGTAGTGAAAGGGGAACCTCTCATACACTGTGGGTGGGAATGTACATTAGTATAAACACTATGGAGGATGGTATGGCCGATTCTCAAAAAACTAAAAATAAAACTACCATATGATACAGCAACATCACTGCTAGTAATATACCCAAAAGAAAGCAAATCAAGTATATTGAAGAGATCTCAGCACTCTCATGCTTATTGCAGCATTATTGACGTTAGCCAATTTTGGAATCAGCCTAAGTGTCCATCAACAGATGAATGGATAAAGAAAACGTGTACATACACACAATGGAGAACTATTCAGCCATAAAATAGAAGGAGATCCTGTCAGTTGCAACAACATTGATGCAACTGGAGAATATTATGTTAAGTGAAATAAGCTAGGCACAGAAAGACACTCACTTATTTGTGGGAGCTAAAAATGAAAACAATTGAATCCACAGGGATATGGAGAGTAGAATGACAGTTTCCAGAAACTGGAAAGAGTAGCAGAGGGGGTAAAGTGGTTATGATAAATGGGCACAAAAATATAATTAGATAGAATGAATAAATTCTAGTATTTGATAGCACAATAGGATGACTACATTTAACAATAATTTATGATACATTTATAAATAACTAAGTACAATTAGTATGTTTGTAAACATAAAGAAAGGAAAAATACTTGAGGGGATGGATACTTGTTTTACCCTGATATGATTATTACACATTGCATACCTGTATCAAAATATCTCATGTGCCCTGTAAATAGATACACCTACTATGTACCCATCAAATTAAGAAACTTTAAAACTATATACAGTATTTAGAAATAAACATTTGTAAAATATATATAGTACCTCTCCACTTGAATCTTCAAAACATAACTGAGATAAATTTTAAAAGGCCTTAATAAACAAAGAGACATAAAACGTCTATCATTTGGAAGAGTCAATATCATTATCATTTCATTCGAAATTGATCTATTGACTAAACACAATACCAATCAAAATCTCATGGCCTTTTTTTGGTAGAAATTGACAAGTTGATTCTAAAAGTTATGTAAAAATTCAAACGACTTGGAATGGCCAAAAAAGTCATGAGAAAGAACAGATTTGGAAGGTTCACTCTACCTGATTTGAAAACTTACTACAATGCAACAGTAATCAGGATAGTGTGGTATTAATGTAACTAAAGACGAATAGGTAATTGGAACATAATAGAGCTCAAAAATATACCAAGACGTACCTTATCAACTGATTTTCAACAAATGTGTTAAGGCTATTCAATATGGACAGGATAATTGTGCTACAGCAACTGGAAAAATGTGAGAAAAATAAATGAACCCCAACATCAACCCTTAAAATATGCACAGACATTACTTTGAGATGGACTGTATACCTAAAATTAAAATCCATAATTTTAAAGCTTTTAGAGGAAAATAGAATAAAGTTGTGACCTTGGAATAGACAAATATTTCTCAATGAGAACAAAAAATGTACTAATTATTTCAAAAGTCATAGTGTTCTTCATCAAAATTAAAAGGTCTGCTAATCAGCAGACATACTAGGTAAAAGAAAAAGCAAGCCTTAGATTGGAAGAATACTTGCATTACACGCATGTGACAAAAGATTTAAAGCTAGAAGACAAAAGACAAGTATCCAATAAAAATATATGCCAGAATCTGAAACAGACACTTTACAAAAAAGTTACATGAAGGGTCAAAAAAGACATAAAAAGTTGATCAAAGTCATAAGATATTGGGGAAATCCAAAATAAAAATCACAATGGCCTAGCAGTTCAGACCCACAAGAACAGCTTGAATTAAAGATTGAAAACACCTAATGTTGGCAAAGATGTGGAAAACGAGAACCAATGGTACAACTACTTCAGAAAACTGTTTGATATTTTCTTATAAATTTAAAGGTTTGCTGACCCCAGAATTTCTGCTCCTGATTATATGCCAAGCATAAATCAAAATACGTATTCACAAACAGGCTTCTAGAGGAACATACTTAGTCACTTTCCTTATAACAGGAAAACACAGTAAAGAATCCGAATATACTTCAATAGGAGAACTAATAAGTAAATTGTATTATAGTTGCATAATGGAATCTCCAAAACATTGTGTTGAGTTAAAAAAAGCCAGACACAAAAATATATATTGTCTGATTACACTTACATGAAGTTCACAAACAGGCAAAAGTAATCTATGATGATAGAAATTAAAATAGTGATTCTTTTGCGTGCAGTGGCTCATGCCTGTACTCTCCGGAGGCTGAAGTGGGAGGACTGCCTGATCCCAGGAGTTTGAAGTCAGACTGAACAACATAGCAAGATTCTATCTCCAAAAAAATAAAATTGCCAGTTGATAGTCGGGAAGAGATTGGAACGGGGGCAAATGGAGGCTTTCTGGGTTGATGGAAATGCTCTATGTCTTGATTAAGCTGTTGGTTATACAAGTGCATATATTTGTTATAAGTCATCAAATTATACACTTAAGATTGATGCATTTCACCATCAAATTTTTACCTCCATTACAAAAAAATTAAATTTGTCAAAAGATAAATGAAAATCATTCATAGACAAATCTTCCAGACAAATAACTCTTGTGGTAGCTGGTAGTCCTAAAAAATAGAGAATACTTTAGGATAAAGTGCCCAGGTTCAAGATGTTTTAAGATATAACATAAAAAATTATCTTAGGGCTCAGAATTTGATTTTATGTCTAAAAGTACAACAGTATAGTTATACGTTAAAAGTGAGAAGACTAAAAACAGAACTTTCTAAATTTCCCCAGAAACAGGTTGGCTGATGAAGGAAGAGCAGCAGAAGCAGCAGCAATGACAACAGTAACTAGAGTCCAAGGTTAATCTCTCTGTTGCTGTCTTTGCTCAGCTTTGCTTTGCAGACATAAATGGGTCATTTGGTCTCTGTGGTTTTCACAGAGGCTTCTAATAAGAGGGTTAGTCAGGTCATTGGCTTTCTGAGAAACATCTTCCAAGAAGCACACTCGGATTGCCTGTTTTCTAGATGAATCTGATGGAATGCAGTTGCAAACATAAATATTGGAGGGTGTGTGTGCTCCAAATTCACCTAGTTAATAATTACCATAAGGATGTATTTTCCTGCTCTGAGCCCAGTTGCCCAGCTCTCCAACAGACTAAAAGGGAATTGTGTGAAGTTTTGATACAGAACTTGGTACAGGGAAGCCTATTCTCTGCCTTAGTTCTCTGGCTACCATTAACTAGTAAATGAGCACTCTAGAAGACGGACAGGTGGGAGCATGGACTGGTTCTTATACAAGCACACCTCATTTAATTGCACTTCGCTTTATTGTGCTTCTCAATCACCAAGAGCAGTTATTTCTCTGTGGGACAGGACAATGCTAGTGAGATGGCCTGATATGCTTCTTTCACAGTGTCTTGGTTCATAATTAAAACAAAATTCAGGGTACATTTGAATCTTGTTTGTGTGAATGATGATCATTTAAGATTCTGTAGAATCTAGGATGACAGCTGAATAATGTAAGCGTGAGTTTTATACTGCGGCCTTAGGGAATAAAGAAAGCTATTGTTATAATTATAGGCATACCTCAGAGATATTGCAATACTGCATTTTTTCCACAGATTGAAGGTTTGTGGCAACTCTGCATTGAACAAGTATATAGGTGCTATTGTTTCCAACAGCATGTACTCACTTCATGTTTCTGTGTCACATTTTGGTAATTCTCACAATATTTAAAACTTGTTTGTTATTATTATATCTGTTATGATGATCTGTGATCAGTGATTTTTGGTGTCGCTATTGTAATTGTTTTGGGGTGCCACTAGCTGTGCTCATATAAAGCAGCAAACATAATTTAATAATGTTGTGTGTGTTCTGACTGCTGCACTGACAGGCTATTCCCCCGTCTCTCTTTCTCTCCTTGGTCTTTTCTCACTCTCTGAGATACAAAAAATAATAAAATTAGGCCAACTAACAATCCTACAATTGTCTCTAAATGTTCAAGTGAAAGAAAGAGTTGCACGTCAATTTAAATCAAAAGCTGGAAAAGATTAAGCTTAGTGAGGAAGGCATGTTGAAAGCTGAGATAAACCAAAAGTTAGACTCTTGCACCAAACAGCCAAATAGTGAATGTAAAGGAAAAGTTCTTGAAGACATTGTAAGTTCTACTCCAGTGAACACACAAATGACAAGAAAGTAAAACAGCTTTATTGGTGATGTGGAGAAAGTTTGAATAGCCTAGAGAGAACATCAAACCAGCTCCAACATTCCCTTAAGCTATAGCCTAATCCAGACCAAGGCCCTAACTCTCTTCAATTCCATGAAGCCTAAGAGAGATTGGAAGGCTGCAGAAGAAAAGTTGGAAGCTAGCACAGGTTGGTTCATGAGGTTTAAGGAAAGAAGCCGTCACCATAATGTAAAAGTGCAAAATGACGCAGCAAGTGCTGATATAGAGGCTGCACAAAGTTAGCCAAGTTATCCAGAAGATCTAGCTAAGGTCATTAATGAAGGTGGCTACATGAAACAACAGATTTTCAATATAAATGGAACAGCCTTCTGTTGAAAGAAGATGCCATCTAGGACTTTCATAGCTAGAGAGGTGAAGTGGATGCCTGGCTTCAAAGGACAGGCTGGCTCTCTTGTTAGGGGCGAATGCAGCTGGTGACTTTAAGGTGAAATCAGTGTTCATTTACCATTCTGAAAATCCTATGGCTCTTAAGAGTGATGCTAAATCTACTCTGCGTGCTTTATTAATGGAACAAGAAAGCCTGGATGACAGTACATCTTCTTACAACATTGTTTACTGAATTTTTTAAGCCTATAGTTGAGAACTCTTGCTTAGAGAAAAAGATTTTGTTCTAAATATTACTGGTTATTGACAATGCACCTAGTCACACAACAGGTCTAATGGACATGTACAAGGAGATTAATGTTGTTTTTATGACTATTAACACAATATCCATTCTGCAGCCCATGGATCAAAGAGTCATTTTAACTTTCAAGTCCTATTACTTAAGAAATACATTTCATAAGGCTTTAACTGCCATAGGTAGTGATTCCTCTGATGGATGTGGTCAAAGTAAATGGAAAAACATCTGGAAAGGATTAACCATTTTAGATGCCATTAAGAAGATTTGTGATTCATGGGAGCTTGTCAAAATATCAACATTAACAAGAGTTTGGAAGAAGCTGATTCCCACCCTCATGGATGATTTTGAAAGGCTCAAGAGTTCAGTAGAGAAAATAAATGCAGATGCAGTGGAACTAGCAAGAGAAGAAGAACAAAATAGAGCCTGAAGATGTGACTGAATTGTTGCAGTCTCATGACGAAACTTGAATAGATGAGGTGTTGCTTCTTACTTATGAGCAAAGATAATGGTTTCTTGAGATGGAAATGTATTCCTGGTGAAGATGCTGTGAACATTGTTAAAATGACAAGAAAGAATTTGGAACATTACATAAACTTAGTTGATAATGTAGCAGCAGAGCTTGAGATAATTGACTCTAATTTTGAAAAAAGTTCTGCTGTTGGTAAAATGCTATCAAAGAGCATTGCATACAGCAGAGAAATCTTTCATTAAAGGAAGAGTCAATCAATGAGGTAAACTTCACTCTTGCCTTATTTTAAGAAATTGCCACAGGCACACCAACTTTCCACAACCACCACCCTGATCAGTTAGCAGTCATCAGCATCAAGGCAAGACTTTCCATCAGCTGAAAGATCACAATTTGCTGAAGAAACAGTTGACTGTCTGCCTTTCTTACAATAAAGTATTTTTAAGTAAGGTATGTACATCGTTTTTTGGACCTGATGATATTGCATATTTAGTAGACCACAGTATAGTGTAAATATAACTTTATATGCACTGGGAAACAAAAAAATTTACATGACTTGCTTTATTGTGATTATTGTGATATTTGCTTCATTGTGGTTGTATTAATCTGTTCTTATACTGCTATGAAGAACTACCTGAGCATGGGTAATTTATGATGAAAAAGAGGTTTAACAGATTCACAGTTCCACATGGTTGGGGAGGCCTCTCAATCATGGTGGAAGGTGAAGGACAAGCAAAAGCATGTCTTACATGGCAGCAGGCAAGGATGTGTGCGCAGGGGAACTGCTTTTTTTTTTTTTTTTTCTCAGACAGAGTTTCGCTCTTGTCACCCAGGTTGGAGTGCAGTGGTGTGATCTTGGCTTACCGCAACCTCCACCTCTGGGGTTCTCCTGACTCAGTCTCCCGAGTAGCTGGGATTACGGGCATCTGCCACCATGTCCAGCTAATTTTTGTATTTTTAGTACAGATGAGGTTTCTCAATGTGGCCAGGCTGGTCTCAAACTCCTGACCTCAGGAGACCTGCCCAGCTCGGCCTCCCAAAATGCTGGGATTACAGGCATGAGCCACGGCGCCCGGCTGGGAACTGGTCTATATAAAACCATCAGATCTCCTGAGACTTATTCATTATCATGGGAACAGCATGAGAAAAACTCACTCCCATAATTCAGTTACCTCCCACCAGGTCCCTCCCATGACACATGAGGATTATGGGAGTTAATATTCAAGATGAGATTTGGGTGGTGACACAGTCAAACCATATTAGTGGTGGTCTAGAACCAAACCCACAATATCTCCAAAGTATGACTATAATTATAGTAATAGCTTTCTTTATTCCCTAAGACCACAGTGTAAAATTCATCCTTACATTGTCCAGCTGCATCCTAGATTCCACAGAATCTTAAATGATCGTTATTCACACAAGCAAGATTCAAATGTACCCTCAATTTTATTTTAATTATGAACCCAGATGCTGTGAAACACACATCAGGTCATCTGAGAAATATTGTCTTGTACCACAGAGATAACTGCTCTTGGTGATGGTCAGAAAATTTGGTTACTTTTCTATTGGCTTTATGTAGAATCATAAAAATTTTGAAAAATTAATTAATATCTCAGTATTCATTTATCTCACTTCCACAATTGAAACTGCTCCTAGGCACCTCCTTGGCTACCAAGAGCGTGATCAGTGGAAACTAGGTACACTTTAGTGACACTTACGGGTGCAGTAAATGGAGAAATGTTTGGCAAATGCTGTTGCAGAGAATACTCTATTTTCATTTACCTCTTACGTCCTGCTTATCTCCTATTTTGTCACTTAGCCCATTTCTCACTCCAAAGCAAACGACCAAAACCTAGTATCTGGCTTTAAAAAGACTTTATGCTAATCGTGCAATAAAAGGGAGTTCCCCGGGGGNTTGAAAAATTAATTAATATCTCAGTATTCATTTATCTCACTTCCACAATTGAAACTGCTCCTAGGCACCTCCTTGGCTACCAAGAGCGTGATCAGTGGAAACTAGGTACACTT
Source organism: Rhinopithecus bieti (assembly GCF_001698545.2). NCBI lineage: Eukaryota > Metazoa > Chordata > Mammalia > Primates > Cercopithecidae > Rhinopithecus > Rhinopithecus bieti. The sequence goes on from NW_016804690.1 coordinate 7,643,426, forward strand.
TAGTGACACTTACGGGTGCAGTAAATGGAGAAATGTTTGGCAAATGCTGTTGCAGAGAATACTCTATTTTTCATTTACCTCTTACGTCCTGCTTATCTCCTATTTTGTCACTTAGCCCATTTCTCACTCCAAAGCAAACGACCAAAACCTAGTATCTGGCTTTAAAAAAAAGACTTTATGCTAATCGTGCAATAAAAGGGAGTTCCCCGGGGGTGGGGGGGTGGGGAAGCATATGGGCACACACACAACCACCCAACAAGACCCTCCATCATTTCTTCACGATCCTATAAAAGGGACAAAGGGGAAGACAAACATTTATGGAGAGGGAGATTTTTCTCATAATGGCCCCAATAAATATGTTTGTTGTAGAGAAATAAATGCAAAGGGAAGACATGTAAGCCTGATGTTGAAGAAAGCCTTGTTCATGCTTAATACATTGGAGAAATTTTCAAGAGTTGTTCATCCATGTTAAAAAATATTACCCCTGTAATGCTGCCAAGGACAGGGAGACCTATGGTGACCAGTGGAGTAAGTGCTGGCCGTTCAAGTTAAAGTGCCTAGGGGCAGAAATAATTTACGTATCCAATTTTTCCAGCATGTCAACAACTGAAATTTCAAGGAGGAATACATGTATCATGGGCATACTTGTTTATAAACACACACATGCACACATGGATGCACATACACCAGAAAGTCCCTGAAATATGCTTTTTGAAATACGCTTTTTGAATACATGTATCATGGCCATATGGGCTACTTGTTTATAAACACACACATGCACACACGCAAATGCACATACCCCAGAAAGTCCCTGAAATATGCTTTATGAAAGAAAAAAGTAGAGCAGAGGAAACTGTGCTGACCACTTCTACTGACAAGCGTCCTACTGCCTCCCCTGTATCCCAGGATTATCTGTGGGCTGTGAAAATAATCTGAAAAACAATCCAAGGACACAGGATAATTCCAGAATATAGGGTTAAAGACAGTGGTATGCTTCAGTGACAAATAATAAGAATACAAGCCACATATCTATAAGCTACTTCAAACCTTGTCCTCCAAGGTGAATTTCTGGAGGTATTAAAGCCAGAAGAATAAGCCAGAAGAACTGGATAAGCATGACAACTTTCTTATGATTTATACACCCAGTTAATTATTTAGTAAAAATTTGGGGAGTAATGAATATATTTTGGTCACTGTCCTTGGTGCTGGGACTAATGCTTGAAAATCTGACACTGTAAGTTAAAGCTCTAAAATAGTGTTTTAAGCACATTATAAAGATAAGCACAGTGTTGTATTATTTGGTGAAAATGTTTATTTTTATGAGCTCTTTTTTCTCCCCAAAGAGTTCCAAACAATTACACATTCACTGCTTTGTTTCTTTCCTCCAAATGAGACTGTTCACCAGTAATAAGATCGTTAAAAATTCAGATTTCACAATGGAATTGGGGTGGTACCAAATCCCTCTCTGCCTGTAGCAAAATTTATTGCAACTCTGAAAGCTCTCTGCCAATCACAATTATAATCACGAAACTGAACTAGTATTGCAGGTCATATAACCAAGTCTTCAAGGAGAGGATGACAAGATGGATAGGAATTTAATGGATTTATGGTATTAGACAATGAAGAAAAATACCTGTCTGGACTAATCATAAACTTTTCTTTAGCTGCAATTAACCTCATGTTGAAATACTATGTGGTGGCTATGTAACTGATAGCACTTAAGGAAAGCAATGAATGTGTAATTCTCTGGAGCTTTTGGGAAAAAAAAAGTCTCTTGAAAATGAACATTTTCCCCAATAATACAGCATTGTGCTTATATTTAGAATGTGCTTAAATATCATTTTAGAGCTTTAGCTCACAATGAAAGATTATCAGGCATTAGTCCTAACACCAAAGACAATGACCAAAACAGATCTGTTGCCCCCCAAAAATTCTAAAGATTTTCTAAATAATTAACTAGACATATAAGTAATAAAAATATCATGCTTATTCAATCAATATAATAAAATCTGAAATGTATATTTAACAACAGAATGAAATCAAAGGTTAAAGGACTAGACAATAAGCTTCTTGAGAGAAGTGATCTTATTGTTTGTTATCATTATTGTAGTTTACCTCTTTTCCTCTCAATTTTGCATCCACCACATAGCACAAAACCTGAAGCATAACATTACTCAAGTATTTGTTAAAAGTGTATTCTGTAAATAAAGTCACTCCAGACACTGTCTCCGGTAAAAATGGTGCCTGATCCCTGATCTACACTTCAAACCAGATCATCTGCCTTCAGTTACCTTCCTTAGCAAGTATTTCATCCTATAACAATCAGGAATTTTATTCTACCAGCGTGGGAAGGAAAATAATCAGTTAAGTTTGGGAAGATGAATGAATCATCATTAGATTTTATTTGATTTCCATGGTATTTCTATGTTCTTCGTCCTGGATTCTTTACCTGATGTTTGACCTCAGCTGCTTGGGTGAACTTATCCATGTAGGTACTTGAAGGGTATTACCTCTTAATTATCTGCTGCCAGGATTTGCACCCACAGTTTTCTTTGACCTAGATATGCCTATGTCCTCCATTTTAACGTACCTCTTTAGTGTCTCCTCTCACTCTCTTTTCCCTTCTCAACCTTATTATGATCTATAATTGTCTTTAGAATCACAAAGCATGGTAGAGCATTTCTGGTCTTGTACAACATAATAGAATTGAAAAGTTGGGCTCTATTAATATATATTATTGATATATTCATAGTTTCAGAATACATTACTTGATTATGTTAGTTTGGGTAGATAGAAATACATACTGGTAGGCTTGTACATTTTTAATTAAAAATGTTATTATTAACTATGGAAATAAGCCCACAAAATGCATAGTGGAATTCAGAAAGCATAGAGTCAAATTTGTCAAACAATTTGAATTTTGCATATAAGCTGAGTTTGAATTTAATAAGTACTTACATTTGCTATTTTCTTGTGTGTGTGTGTGTGTGTGTGTGCGCGTGCGTGAAGTACTGTCCTAATTTGGAATGTATAGTGCAATGCATCATAGAGTGACCATGTAATTTATTGTCCAAACTATGTGACACTTTTGAGAGTGAAAAGTGCATAGGGAATACTTATACCAGAACAATAGGCATAAATTGAGATGGTTCTGAGAAAACCAGGATGCATGGTCACCCTCAAAGAAGTGACTGGGGCTCATTTTAACAGAACTGACAGACACCCAGAGGTAACCTGCCTGGGAACCTGCACCAGAGAAACTGGTCAGCAGGTGCCCCACATGTAGCTAGACCGTGCATCATCAGTCTGGGAGAAATTGAGTTTTCAGTTTGGACCTTAGCGGTGTTTTGTAATCTGTTTCCTAGAGATCTGCCAAACTCTAGGTTGGACACATGGATTCTTAGAAATCATCCATCATGAATTGTTTGGTATAAAAATAGATTTCAGAAGTCCCAGGGCAGATATTACTAGATTTCTATGAAAAAGAAATAAAGAATAGAAGTATAAACCTACAGGAATGGCAAAGCAAGGAGGATAATGGATGTTAGAAATACTGGCAAAGAGGGCAAAAATGTGCAGTTAGCTAATGATTACATGAATATAAATATGGAATATTTATTAAATAGGAAAATTAGGCCCTAAAAGAAGTCTTCTGTCACTGTTTTAATATCTAGGTTTTTGGCCATTTCCAAAACCAGGAGTTCAAGTGGGATCTATGTTACCTTGGTAATATAGTTTGAATGTGTGTCCCCGCCCAAATCTTATGTTGAAAAGTAATTCCCAGTGTTGGAGGTAGGGCCTGATGGGAGATGACTGGATGATGGGGGTGAATTTCTCATGAATGGTTTAGTACCATCTCCCTTGGCACTGTCCCTGCAATAGTGAGTGAGTTCTTGTGAGATCTGGTCATTTTAAAGCGTGTGACACCTCCCTCCTTACACTTTGTTGCTCATTCTTTCACCATGTGACGTGCCTGTTCCCCCTTCACCTTTCACCATGATTGTAAGTTTCCTGAGGCCTCCCCAGAAGCTGAGCAGATGTCAGTTTCATACTTCCTGTACAGCCTGCGGAACGGTGAGTCAATTTAACCTCTTTTCTTTATAAATTACCCAGCCTTGGGTATTTCTTTATAGCAATTCGAGAACAGCCTAACACACTTTGAGTTCTTAAAGATATGCACCACCTGTAATTTGCTTGTATGTATCTAAAACCCATCAAAAAGCAGATTCTTACATGCATCTTTCTGTCCTAAGTACAGATAGTTTCTTATTCTTGTGGTATAAGGTACTGGGTAGGCCTCCAATATCCCCATTTCCTGGTCTACCTGCCCTGTGTGATCCCCTTCCCACCAGCATGGTTGAGATGTATGAATACGATACGATAATCATTCCCTTGATTGGGTAACATTATTTGACAAAGATAATGGAATAGTCACTCCCATGATGAATTTGCTGGAAAAGCTGATTTTTGGTAAAGCTTAGTGTAAAGACCAAATGGGCTTGTTAGGATCTTCTAAATTGAATGAAACCTCCCAGGCACATGCAGTGGCTGCAAAACCACAGGCTAAGACATGATTAAAGTAGAAAGGAGCAGAAATGACACAGTCCCTGCACACAACAAATCCCAGAGAGGCAAGAGCTTCACTGAACTCATTCACAAACTTTCCCAAATTCACCAATCAGCTAGCTCTTTAAACTCACCCTCTTGGTGAGGGGACAGGCAAAGAGGCAGAAAGACAACTCTAGGTGAGCTGCCTCTATATAGGGCACTATGCAGGCAAGGGAAAATATGTTTCTCCTCCAACAGAGAACTGAGGACAAATAGTCATTGTTCTGTTTCTTTATATCAGGTCTAGCTGGCTTAAATACGTCTCCCATCAAGTGAAGACATATGTGAGGCTAAAAGAGAACTATTTAACAAAGCAAATTTTTAACTCAATAATAAAGCAAACAACCTAATTTTAAAAAGGGCAAAAGATTTGAAGACATTTCACCAAAGAAAATATGTAAGTGGCCAATAAGCCATTGAAATATGCTCACATCAATGGTTATGAGGAATAATGTCCTTAGTCTAACTAGGGAAATGAAAACTGAAACCACCGTGAAATATCAATACATTCCCAAGAACAGCTGTGATTAAAAATCTGATAACACCCAGTCTTAACAAACATGTGCAGCATGTGGAAATCTCATATGCTACTGGTTGGATGCAAAATGGTACAGACATTTTGGAAAAGAGTTTGGCAGTTTCTTATAAAGTTAAGTATATATTTACCTTACAATTCAACAATTCCTCTGCTAGATACTTACCTGAGAGAAATAAAAACATATTTCCCACATAAAAAGTTGTACATGAATGTTCGTAGCAGCTTTATTCATAATAGCCAAAAGCTGGAAGGAATTCAAATGACTATCAACTGGTGAATACACAAATTGTGGTATATCTATATAAAACTATGCAGACTACAAATACACACAACAATACATTTGGATTTTAAAAGTATCATACTAAGTGAAAGAAATCCTTTATGAAAGACCATATGTGTTCTTGTATATAAAATTCTCTAATAGGTAAAAACTATAGTGACTGAAAACAAGTGAGAGATAGCTAAAAGCTAGACATAGGGAAAAAGGGTTGACTGAGCGTGACGGAAATTTTGGAATGATGGAAATGTTCTATATCTTGATGATGGGGGTTGCTACATGTTAAATCTCATGAGACTGATACCATCTAAAGTGAGTAAATTGTATTTTACAAAATTATATTTCAATAAAGGTAATTTTTTTTAAATGCTGTAAAGATGACAATTTTGGTTTTAAGATTATTTAACCCTCAAGATACTGGAGAGTGATCATCAGGGCTTCTGCATATGGTTATGTAAGTAGTGTGTTTATGTAACTGTCCAGTTAAATGCAGAACTCACTCAAGAATTTGAGTAGTACCAGCTGTCCACCAGCATGCATCATTTTCCTACTCTTGCCTCACCCAGAACAAGGGGTAGAGACCATCCAAAACCTGAACTGGTAATTAAATTGCCTTCTAAGGTTTTAGTTAAGAAATTTTATCCACAAAAGTTTAGAAACTTCAGTGAAGTACCAGGTTTTATTAACGTCATATCTAGTAGAAAGGGGACTGGATAAATATTAATAGAGGTAGCAGACAACTCCTTGTTTATCTGCTTCATACCCTTTTACTTGGATACCATGTCTCCCCTATGTTGCAATTACCCAGTTCACTCAGCATAAATTAGGTGTGATATTGCTCTGCCCTTGCCCCAGGTCCCAAGGGTGGGCTTATAACCCAGGTCCAGGCAGAGTATTTCATCTCCAACTATGATATTTGATTCATGGAAGGTCATGTGCCCCAAGAAGGCCATCAGGAGATTGTGAGGTAAAAAGACTGTATAAAACTGAAGCTCTTGGTAGCTTTCTTTATGCCTCATAGAAAGAGCCTGCCTGGGAGTGTAGCCAAGAGCTAAAAGCAATACTGAGAGATGAAAACAAACAGAGCCCTGACAATACATTTTGGGCATTGGAATCCCACCATGCAGGGACTTTTCAGTTACTGGAGCCAATATATTTCTCTTATGTTTAAGCTAGTCTGAATTAAGTTTCTGTCACATGTAACCAAGAGCGCCAACTAATACTCAACAAAGGCTATTGGAGACTTTCTATGACAGAACAAAAAGTAAAATATAAAAAAGTTTACTCAAAAATTTTTTTATAGTCAATTTGTTTTTCGATTTTCTTTCTCTTTCTTTCTTTCCTTTCTTTCTTTCTTTCTTTCTTTCTTTCTTTCTTTCTTTCTTTCTTTCTTTCTTTCTTTCTCTCTCTCTCTCTCTTTTCTTTCTTTCTTTCTTTCTTTCTTTCTTTCTTTCTTTCTTTCTTTCTTTCTTTCTTTCTTTCTTTCCTTTCTCTCTCTCTCTCTCTCTCTCTCTTTCTTTCTTTCTTTCTTTTCTTTTTTTTTCTGACAGTGTCTCATTCTGTCACCCAGGCTTGAGTACAGTGGTGTTATCTTGGCTCACTGCAACCTCCACCACCTAGGCTCAAGTGATTCNGTTTACTCAAAATTTTTTTATAGTCAATTTGTTTTCGATTTTCTTTCTCTTTCTTTCTTTCCTTTCTTTCTTTCTTTCTTTCTTTCTTTCTTTCTTTCTTTCTTTCTTTCTTTCTTTCTTTCTCTCTCTCTCTCTCTTTTCTTTCTTTCTTTCTTTCTTTCTTTCTTTCTTTCTTTCTTTCTTTCTTTCTTTCTTTCCTTTCTCTCTCTCTCTCTCTCTCTCTCTTTCTTTCTTTCTTTCTTTTCTTTTTTTTTCTGACAGTGTCTCATTCTGTCACCCAGGCTTGAGTACAGTGGTGTTATCTTGGCTCACTGCAACCTCCACCACCTAGGCTCAAGTGATTCTCCAGCCTCAGCCTCCCGAGTAGCTGGGACCACAGATGTGCGCTACCACATCTGGCTAATTTTTGTATTTTTTGTAGAGATGGAGTTTTGCCATGTTGGCCAGGCTGGTCTTGAACTCTGAAGCTCAAACCAATCCACCCACCTTGGCCTCCCAAAGTGCTGGGATTACAGGCATGAGCCACCATGCATGGCCTAGTTTACTCAAAATTATAGGTAGCTGATGTATAGAATATTGAATTGAAGTCAATAGCCTCACCCTAATCCTAAAATTACCACTGACTTATTTTGTAACACTGAATCAATATCTCAATCTCTCTAGGAGCAGTTGTCTTATATCTAAAATGAGAGTATTGAATTAATCCACTTTGAGCTGTCTGAATTCACAGGGACTCCATGACTGGCAGTGACAGAGCCCTAAAGTTGTTAGTGCTGATAACTCTCCTGCAAGCCTTCCCAGTAATGTTATCAACTATTGATAAGCATAGATTTTATTTTATAAGCAGTAGAAAAGTTTTTGGTCTGGGTAGGATAAAAAAGTGCACGGCAGTAGCAACACTTAGACTTCTTCCTGGGATTTCACAAGCCATGTTAGAGGGAAGGCATAAAACAGAAAAGAGCAGCCGAGTGTGATGGTGCATGCCTGTGGTCCCAGCTACTCAGGAGGCTGAGGCTGGAGAATTGCTTGAAGCTGGGAGGTAGAGATTGCAGTGAGCCAAGATCATGCCACTGCACTCCAGCCTGGGGAAGATACTGTTTGATGACTGTAGGGTGAATGCTTTTATGGGAGGTACTCTTTTGGGGACAAAAAAAAAAAAAAAAAAAAAAAACTGACGTATATTTCACGGACAGTGAGGAGGAGAGATATTTGTCACAATTAGGCCGGTGGTGGCTCAACTTTAATACAACTTCATTTAAAAAACTGAAATATGAAAATACGCTCAACTCTGTTCATAATAAAAATGGGAATTAAAATTATGCTGAGATAATATTTTAAACATTTTTATTATTCAATTAAAAATCACTCTTGCAGCATATATTTAGGACATCTTGAATCTCTATACTCTTAGGTTGCAATGAAAAAAAATCACTCTAGAACCTAGCAGCTTGAAATAACAATGGTTTGTTATTTCTCATGATTCTGAGAGTTGACAGGGATCAGCAGGATGGTTCATCTGGAGGTGGGGGCTGGGCTACAGTCATCTGGGGATCTGAGTAGGCTGGAGCACTCATGATGGCCCACTCATATGATGGGTGGCTGGTTCTGACTGTCATGTGGCAGTTCATCTGGGGCTGTTGACTAGAGCACCTTGATTCTCCATATGTCTTCTCCATATGGGCTGGACTCCTTGTTGTCTCAACTCCACAGGGGTAAATGTTCTAAGCTCAAGAAAGCAGAAAATGTAGATTTCTTAATACCCTTTTATAACTTCTGAGTTTTGTACTATATGATTGTATTCTTATTTAAAAAATAATTGAATACATTTACATTGTCTTAAATCCAAACAATGAGACATAGAAATTTCACTTCTGAGCGTGAATTCCCAGAGAAATGTAGATCCCTTATAAAAGGAGACAAAATTAGAAATGTTATTATTGTAACCCTGTTTGCAACAGTGTAAAAAATGGAACTAACATAAATGTCTATCTACCAAGAATAGATGACCAATAAATCACAGTGTAGCCATATTATGGAATACTACACAAAACTTTAAAAACTAAGAGTATATACTTACTAACATGGAAAGATTTCCAAATGATAGTGTTGCATATTAAAAACTCAGAAAACATATTATGAATTCAGTGTCAAAAATGGTTAAAAATAAATATGCATATACATACATACCTACATGTACAAACATAGCACAGAAAAGGATCTGACAGTTCTAGGGAACTTCGGTGCCTCTATGGTTTCCTTTTTACAATAAAATTACATTTTATTACATGTATTATTATATATTAATGGAATTACATTAGAAAGAAAGTCAACTTTTGTCTCAAGATAGTGGATTAGCCATTCTCAAACCATGGCTACTGTGTTTGTCTTCTAAGGCTCACTTTCACCTTATTTTTCTACAACCCTCACCCTGCTTGATTGAAACACATGATAGAAAGATATAAGAACAGCTAAAACAAACAGTAGAGTTAAATAGAATGTAGTAATAAGTAACAGGAAGGAAGATTAGAGAAAATGACTAAATAAAAACAAAATAATACCATCACTTCCACTACCAAGATACCATGTAGTTTGCTAAAATGTGCAGTAAAAAATAATTATTTTATAGAAAGCAGTGTATGTGATTCAAATCAGTGAAACATGGGCTCATTAGCTGTCCTTCACATATTCTTGAAAAAAATTTAAAGCCCATTTTCCAATAAAGGGGAGATTGATAATGCACTATAAACTGTCATAAAGAATTCTCACTGAGTTGTAATGGGTATGAAAAAATGTACCTTATTCTACATTTACAGGAGCAATAGAGTGAAGTTTTCCATTTCCTCATTAATTAATTCAAAGATGGGTCCTGAGCCTTCCATGTGAGACGCACACATCCTGCAGAGCCTGTAAGAGGAGACAGACTTTCAAACAATTACAGCAAGTGTCTGGGAATATGGCTGATAGACCACTTATCTGGACCTAGGAGAGGCATAAAAGAATGATTAAAAATTGCTAATAATATGGTCATATCTAACACTTTGAGTCCTTACTAAGTGCCAGGCACTGTACTGTGAGTTTTACATACATTCACTCTTTGATTCTTCCATAATTCTTACAATGTAGATACCATTGCTATTTTTTCTGGTGAGGATTCTGCCGGTTAGAGACTTAAGTAATTCCTTCCAGGTCATGCAACCAGTCGGTAGTGGAGCCTGGATTCTAGCTTGTGACTGTCTGGCCTTCATGCCCTGATTTTTCCAAGGTTTGTACAATATTGCTGGCCAGCTGGCTCTTGATGAATTGGTAAGCTGGCACTATGCTAGTTGTGGGGAGGCATAAAAGAAGGTAGTATCTTTAAAGACCTACTGGTGGTTTAACTTGGCTGAAACTCAGGAATGAAAAGTGGCAGGACATGAGGCTGAACATGGAGGCATTGGCTGAGCCATAAATGGGTCATAAGCCAGTAAAAGAATTTAGGTTTTATTATATAAACTATAGAAAGATACTGAAATGTCTCTGGAAACAAGTCAAGTCAGATATCATAATTCTTGTAGCATAGAGTGCAAATTATTCTAAAGGTACTGAGAAAGCAAGGAGATCATTTAGGAAGATGTTTCAAAGAGTCTAATCAATACATAAAATGAGCATGAACCAGTAAGAAGAGAGAGAGATAGCATGAAAACTGTTCTCTTGAATCCATTTGTTGCCATCCTTCTAAGAGAAAAGTAACAGAATCGTGCTGAACAAAACTTACCTATCAAGGCACAAATGTACTGTGTTATTAACATTCACATTCCAACCCAGTGGTCACAGCCATATGTTGCTATTTCCTACTCGATTTTAATTCCTGGACCATTGACCTCAGTCCCTGAGAAATTCCTGTGTTAACACAGGGCTGAGAGAATGTTGATTTGAGTTGTTAGGATTTCATAGCTCAGAAGAAGATTGAAAGATATAGTGCAGAGTTAATGGATTTTTCAGCAACTTTCTAAATAAAATGTATGGTCTTTGCTAAATATCACCTTGTTTGCTAATGTGTTAGCCAAGGTTCTCCAGAGAAACAGAATCAATGGGATATATAAAATAGGAATTGAACAATTATGAAGGTTAAGAAGTCCCACAATCTGCTGTCAGCAACCTGGAGGTTCAGGAAAGTGAGTGATACAGTTTCAGCCCAAGCTCAAAGGCTTGAGAACCAAGGGAGCCAATTGTGTAAGTCTTGGTCTGAGTTCCAAGTCCTGAGTGCCAGAAGTGCTGATTCAAGGACAGGAGAGAGAGAGAAAAATTCACCCTCTCTGTCTTTCTGTTCTATTCTGGACCTCATTGAATTAAATGAAGTCCACCTAAATTAGAGAGGGTCATCTGTTTCATTCAGCCTACTGATTCAAATGCTAATCTCTTCCAGAAACAATCTCACAGACATATCCCAAAATAATGTTTTACCAGCTATCTAGACATCCTTTTACCCAGTCAAGCTAACACACAGAATTAACTATTGCAGTTAATGTGTGAGGTCTTTGTGTTTCATATTTCCCTAGTGTCCCAGGATGAAATCATCCACAGGTCTTGAAGGGAGAAAAAGACAAAATTCAAGTAGGTCAATTTTATTGCATGATGGAAGCTCTGGTAAAAGAGTTGGTCATGAGGAGATTGAAAAGATTAGTTAGAGTAGGCCTCGGGATTATTGGTTTTTTTTTTTCCAATTATCCATGCTTACACTTTCCCCAATGGCCATGGAAAATCAAGACTCAGTCACATTGCCAAAGATCCTCTTGTGAATGGCACACATCTCATGTAATAGAGCATTTTATAATAATGAATTATTTAGAGCTACCTTTTCAAATTGAAGGGTGCTGATATTTTAAATGTGTCCACTTTTCTGTAGTATTATAGCTACAACATGGCACTCTTCGGGTAAGTATTTGGACACATGAATTTTAAATACTAAGGACAATTTTTACTAAGGAAAACTGTTTTACTAAGGAATTTTACTAAGGAAAATCTTTAAGTTAGCAGAGAAAAAATATTTTTAGAATTATGAATGCTAATAATAATATGAATTGAAAAGAATTGCTTTAAGTCCTTCTGTCACAGAAGAAGCGTATTACGCAAAGAGTAACGGTGTGAACTGGAAGCTGGGAGAGCTGGCTTTGTTCCTTTCACCAGCGATCACTGGGGTGTGTCACTTGATGTCAAGGACTTCCGTTTATCAACTACAAAGTGGTGGTAAAAACGGCTTTCTTTACCACTGGCTTCTGGGGTAGATAAATGATAGTCAGACTCATGCCAACTACTCGGTAAAATATGAAGATTCTAGTTAATTAACCTTTTTTTTTTTTTGATCGCCATAACAAAGAGTCAATTGAGTTTTTCCACTAGATTAAATGACTTTGTTTTTTTTTAATTGAAGGAGTTGGCCAAGCATTTTGACTTGAACTGTCTCTTCTTCCTAGACTAATCCTATATCCAATTAAGCCCAAGCCCTGCTGATTTTACTTACTAAATGTTTCTCATATCTGTCTACTCCTCTCAACACCCATTCCATTTCTCTAGTTCAGGGCTCATTATCTTTTCAACAAATGCTACAGTAGCTTTTTAATCTCCCTGTCTCCATTTTTGTTCTATTTTAAAATTTCTCTCTCTTGTAGGCAGAGTCGTTTTTCTAAAACTCAGCCTGACCATCTGTGGCTTCCCATTTCCTGTGGGCAAAGTCCATGCTCCTTAGCCCAGCTTGCAAGAATGTTCTTAGACTGTCTCCCCCTTCTGTCTTCCATTTTTGCTTCCCCAACTATCTACTTTGTATGGTATGCCCTAGTAATAGCAAACCACTGCAGTTCCTTGCTTATACCGGGGCATTTCATTCCTCCTCTATGTCCCTCTGCCTGGGACATCAATCCTACTTTTCTTCACCCAACTTACATTTTTTATTACTTAAGGCTTAGCTAGTCATCATCTCCTCCAGAGCCCATCCCTAAACATTTCATTTGACCCACACTTTCTCCTCTGTTTTCTTAGCCTCCCAGGCTTGCTTTTTCTAGTACACTTACCTTTTATATTAACATGGTATTTCCCCCACAAGACTACAAGTTCTTCAGTGTCAGGAACCATATCTTGATCACCTGTGTCTCTAAAACCCAGGACTATGGATGGTTCATGGTAACCTTCAATAATGTCCCTTGCTCTGATTCTTCCTCACTTTTCTATCTTTATTCTTTTGCTTCTATAGAAGTTTAATGCTGGAATTAGAGACCATCTGGTCCAATTCTTTTCTCTATCACTCCATTTACAGAAGAGAAAACTGAAAGTAGGATTTTGTTCCCTAAATCATACAAGCAAATAGTAGCAGAGTCAGATGCAGAACCCAGTTCTCCAGGGAACAAGGGTTAAACTACATGAAATAAAAGTTATGGTAAAGTTTTTGGCAGGATGCCTGGCATGTTGTAGGAGTTTAGTATGTGATAGGCCATTTCTGTTCTAAGCCAATTGTCTTTCCATGATATTCCCTTGTCTTTCTGCAAGAGTAACTCTTCCAGATGCTTTCTTTTTGCTCTTCAGTCTCTCAGGTTGATATAGCTATGGAGATTATGGCTTTCAAAGTGTTTGAGAGGAACCATATTTTATAAATCCAACATTGCTGACTGCTGAAGGTGTGCTATTAAAAATGTTAACTCACCAGGACCAGAAACACCCCGATGAGGGTGCAGAGTTTTCCTGTTACATTTAATTAAAAGATCATTTTTATGACAACATCATATTAGGGGTGATAAAAGGATCATAAATTGCTTCATGAGGTCACCAAGGAAGTTCCAATGCCCCATTAGTTTTCATTGTTCAGTCCCTAGATATCAACACTTACTTTTATCACAAAGTACATAAAACATACTGACCTTTCTGGTTGCCATACACAAATGTTCCCCAAAATCATATTGAACTTGTTTCACATCTGAAACTTATTACTGCCAAGGGCAGATGTAAAATGTGGCTAATATTTTATATGCTATAAAAGGATGAAGTTCTGGAAAATTACAGATGTAAGTGCTTTGGTCTCTAAAACTTAACACATCCTTCTGTAAATATAATAACTTTGACCTCCTGTTTTTGATTATAGAATTATAACCTAAAACATAAGTGGGAAGCCATGTATCAGCAAGAATACAGATAAGCAGGGATGATTATTTAACTGAAGTACATGTTTGTTGTTTAAAATCAAAGGAAAAATTATTTTAATTTTGTTACTTATGGAAATACAGATGTTATTCTACAAAGATATATTTTATGATTGTAATTAAGAAATGGTTTTACACAGCATCAAAAAAAGTCTAAACTACTAACCACAATTTTAGGAAGAAACTGTCAATTTCCACAGAAGTGACAGAATCTTCTGCATCTTTGTTATTTTGGTTTGGACATGCCTGTTTTATATTCAGAAAATCATAGTGCGAAGGAATTTCCAGAAGTCAGGTTCTCCAAAGTGGCTTTACAAAGCACTGATTTCTAAAACCTTTATAAAACAATTTTATTAAGACCTTCACTGAAAACCTTGATTTTTTTTTTTTTATCACCTGGTTCATTCCTCTTTCCAAAGGAAGTGACCAGCCAAAACTGTCTGTATGCAACAAAAAGATAAAAATTTCAATTAGGCTCAGTGCTGTCATAAGCGGACCACATGAGAAAGCTTGAGATAATCCACATTACATATTGATGTCTATCAGCTTCGAGACCACAGCCGTGATTCATTCCAGGCCCCTTTTGTAGGTTTGGCAGCCACTGCACCCAATAAAGGCCTAATCATATTAATTTATGCCCCTATCAATTATACATTCAGATTCCCCAGATAGCTTGTCAGTTTTTATTCACTATTTTCCAAAAAATACGCCTATTACAGTTACTGTGCAAATAGTAGGACTGTCAGAAATAGAGATTTAAAGAATATTACTTAAAAGAGGTGGGCTTCCTTAATTTATAAATGTTGTATTATATGTCATACATGTGCTAGTTTTAAAATCAGGGGCACTGTGAAGATGGATGTCACATGAAGGACTTTCTACAAAGGGGAAGGGTGAACCTTCTCAATCCCTTTGTGGTGTTTTAATAGTTCTTTAAATCAAACAATATTTGGTTTATCTGTAAAATATCTCAGATACTATTATTTGAAACATCATTTATTTTTGTCTCTCAAACAAGAATCTTCAATTAAGTTACTTTACAGGCACTATCTTCCTACTCTATTTTGCCATGTGGCTGAAGGTCTTGTGAAGGTGGTCTTCAGAGTATCTGCATATTATCTTTGGTGATGGTATTGATAGGCTGCTTCAGGCAGAACAGGTGGGGGAATCCCTGTTCATAAGCAAGGGAGTATCAGGACCCCAGGAACCAGGAACTATGGGCAATTCTGCAGGAACCAGGAACTAAATACAATTTATAAGATCCTGGGAGTCAGGCAGTGAATTAGCCAGAGCAGGGGGTAAAGTAAACCAAGTCGAGCTCTGTGCCCTTCTGCTTTTTCTTTTTCCCCCTCCATCTCCCAAATCAGCTGCCCATTCATGTCCATGCTTGCAGAACCTTGTCCTCCTCTAGCTGACATCTAGTTCTTGATGACATATTTGTGAATCGGCTCAAAGCTGAGCCTTTTCAAGGAGAGATGTAGAGAAGAGCCTCTGTGTGGGTAACCTGAGCACCCAACTACCATGGGGAGGGCTGGAGGGATTGGAACTGTTTGGAACATATCAGACAGTGGAAAGTCCTTTGCTTGTTGAACAAAAACATATCAAGATCTACAAAAAAAAAAAAAAAAAAAAAAAAAAAAAAAAAAAAAAAAGGGAAAAATTTTTTTTTTTTTAAAAAAAAAAAAAAAAAAAAAAAAAAAAAAAAAAAAAAAAAAAAAAAAAAAAAAAAAAAAAAAAAAGGATGTAGACTGATTCATAGAGCAGAGATTCTAGTGGTTGAGTGGTAAAACAACAAATAAAGATAAAATTACAAATTTTGTTCAGGTTATAAAGACTAATGTAGGATGTTATGAGAAAGCAAAAGAGGAGACCTTTTGATGGGAAGATCCAGGAAGTTTCATTCAAGCTCAGGATTGGGTAGGACTCAGCAGGGGGAGAAGAGCAGCCTGAAGATATATGCTATCTCCACTTCTTTCCTAATCCCTCAGACATGACAATAGAAATGTACAACTATAAATCCATAAAGACAAAAAAAGAGTTAGAGAAGAAATTGCAGCATATGTATTGACAAGACACTGGCAGTTGGAAAGTCTAGTTGGAATCTTGGGTTTCCCTTAAAGCAGAAAATGAAACAAAGCCTTATATGGAAAATGAACCAGGACAGCAGAAGTGAGAAGGTGGGGAATGTGAGACAGGAAGGGGGCTCATGAGCTGGCTCCTATGTTGCACAACTGGGTCTCAGATCCCTTGGGAGCTTTCAGAGGAGCTGGGTAACTTGGAGCAGGCTAGAGCATGTGTTCATGTCTCCCTCCCCTACCTTTGAAGGGCTGCCTTCAGGAGAGTTAAAATCTTTATACCTCTGGGTTGCTTCCAGGCAATGACTTCAGACAAAACTTTGGGGTGGCAAAGCAGAAAGAGACTGAAGTCCACGCTTGATGTGGGAAACAGATCGTGCATGTGGAACTATCTACCGCTGCACTGAAATCAGCTGGGCAGACAGTTTGTGGCACACAGTGCCTTACAAGTGGTTGCTACAGGCAGGGAATAGAGAAACCAGGATTCCAACTGTCTGCAGAGGGGAATGCCAATAAGAACCAAGATAGCTCCTGTCACAAGCCCCACTACCTTTGAAGGCAGGAGTGTGATGTGGAGTTGATTACAGAAGACTGGCTTGGAAACCTGTACAACGAGCATTCATTAATCCCACCATGCCTGCACCAGCTCCAGCAATCAGGCAGTTTCTCCTTCCCATGCCAGAAGAATGGAGGCTTTCTTTTCTAGGGAGCCCAATGTAGACTACTGCTGAAAGTAACCATTAGTGATAGTAATTGCTCCTGCTCCCTGGCTACCCATTTTCTCTTTTCTTGTGCAGGTCTCTGAGTAGCTAGACTTTTTCTCTATGCATTTTCTTTTTCTCATTTTATGTGGTTCTGTTAGTTTTTAATAAGAAACTTTCTCTGTGCTTTGTGAATCTCAAATGAACTTCTGTGTGGATGTCACCAGGAGTTACTGAGCATCATATGAAGGTTTTCCAAGTTCTACTCTCATAATCTCACCCCATGGGAAGAAAAGCCTGCTTAGCTGCCTTGTGGACAGTCACCTTTTGCCATTGCCTTCATCTTGATGGATAATTCTCAGAGAATTCCATTCTTTAATTGTGTCAAACTCTTCCCCACTTTGCTGTACCAACCTTGGTGCCAAACCTGAAGGTGGGTGGATTACTTCCACAAACATATCATTGAACAGAGCTAGTCATATAGCCCCACTTAGATGCAAAAGAGGCTGGGAAATGAGGGCTTCTTATGCCCAGAAGCAAAACAAAACAGCAAGTAAAAACGTAGTGTATTCTCTTCACAGTGACTTTGGTCAATGGCCACTTTCAGTATTCTAGAATCTCAGGAATATTACTCTTCTTCCACCTCACTCCAGCCACATTCAATTTGCACTCATCTCTATTTGCACATTGACTTTTAGGAACCAGACTTAAGATATCCAGTGCAGTGCCTGGGAAGTTCTCTGCCTATTGCTAGGAGAATGGAAATTTTCCTGAGGTATATGAGAAGTTGATGAATGCTGGAGTAGACTAGAAGAGACAAGAATTGTTTTATTTGAGAAAAGTGAATGGTGCTGGAGCAGACAAATGAATCAAATGCAAGGACTAATCAGAAAACACAAATGAAACAAGCTATCCCCTGGAAAACAGAATCACTAAAACTGGTTGAACCAGAAATAAATGGGCTCAATGAGAAAGAGAAAGAAAATGGGAGAAAGGAAGGTAAGGAGGTATCTTAGCTCAGGTTGCCATAACAAAATACCATACACTGGGTGACTTAAGCAACAAAATTTATACCTCACAGTTCCAGAAGTCTGAGACCAGGGCATCAGCATGGCCCTGTCCTGGTGAGGGCCCTCTTCCTGGCTTTCAGATGACTGCCTCCTTGCTGTGTCCCCACATGGAGGGGAGGGGAGAGGAAGCTCTGGTGTTTCTTCTTCTTGTAAGGACATTAATCCCATCCCAAGGGCTCCACCTTCATGACCTCATCTAAACGTAATTGCCTCCCAAATATCCCACCTCCTAATACCATCATATTGGAGGTTAGGGCTTCAACACACACGTTTTGGAAGGGCACAAATATTCAATCCGTAACAGCTGGTCAGTTGAGAAACAAAATTTGTTAATGAGTGGCTTTTTGGCAAACATATCAGAAAGGACAGGAAGTAAGTATCAAGGACTTTCCTATTCATTAAAGGATATTTGACGACTTGTTATGAATCAGAAGAGAACAGTTGAAAATGAGTGGCTGGCAAGATACTAATCCAGGGACCTGGGCACTGTTACATCTGAGTCACATCACCAAAAGGGAACTCCTTTAAAAAGAAATTTAACATTGTAAATTCCTTTAAAAGACAGTAAATGTTACCTGAGTGTCTAAAAGACATATTTGTTTCCTACTTTAAAATAGTTTTCTATATTTTATCATTTTAGTTATACAGATTTCATATAAATTTCAGCTGAGCTGGGGTTGTTCAATTATAGTCAACTCTTGGTTTCCCATAATAGAAAAAAGACTCTTCATTTGGCATTTGAGAATGCTATTTAACAGTTGCTTAAATATCTACTATATGCAAGGTCCATTCTTGAAATAAACAAAATGAAATCTCTACTCTCACAGAGCTTACTTTTTTTTCTTTTTTGCAAGGGGTTGGTGTGAAGCAATAAACAAACTAGAAGAAATCAAATGATTATAAATACTATAAACAGAATTTACCCAGAGGATAAGATAGAGAGTAATAGGATATAGGAGAAGGCCTGTCTCAGAAAAATACATTTAATCTGAGGCCTCAATGCAAAAGAGGAGCCTGTCATACCAAGATTTGGGGGAAGTGCGTTCCAGAATAAGTTCCTGGGAGCTCAAGTACATCACGATGACTACAGTTAACAATACTGTATTGGATATTCAAAATTTCCTGAGAGTAGATCTCAAATGTTCTCACCCTACACACATAAAAAGATACTTAGGTAAGGAGATGGATAACTTAACTGTGGCAACCATTCCACAATATATGTATACACCAAATCATTACATTATATATCTAAAAGGTATACAATTTTATGTATCAGTTATACCTCAATAAAGCTGGGGAAACAAACATTGCAGACAGAAGGAGCATCAGGTTCTTTGAACTAAGAAAAAGTTTGTTAACTCGTAGAAAGATGAGCATTTTGGCTCAAGACCTAAGGTACAAAAGAGAGCAGATGGTGGGGGATGTTGATAATGGGGAAGGCTATGCATGAATAGGAGCAGGAGTATATGGGAAATATCTGTACTTTCTGCTCAGTTTTGAGGTGAACTTCAAACTGCTGCAGAAAAAATAAGCCTACTTAAAAAGAAAGACAGAGAGTAGAATGAGATCATATTAAAGAGGCAGCAGGGGTCAAATCATGCCAAACTTTGAAAGCCAGAGTAAGGATTCAGAATTGTCTTCTAGGTGCAATTTTAATTCTTCCTGGCTCTTTGCATATTCCTCTTTGCAATGCGCCTTTGCAGTGCAGTGGCTCTCATGGAGAGTTACGGCCTGTTTCTCCACCTCCTAGCGTCTGGGCAGGCACAATGACTTACTTTGGCCAGTGGGACATTAGCAAACATGACATAAACAAAGGCCTAGGAAGGTTCTTGTGCATTGGGGTTTGCTCTCTGACTGCTCTTTGGAACTCTAAGTCCACCGTTGGAAGAAATCTGGTATAGCTTGCTGGAGAATGAGAGGTCACATGGAGAAGAGAAGAGACATCTCAGCTAAACCCTCTATGACTTGGCCAACTAAGCAATCACAACACACAGGAATGAGGCCATCCTGGACCATCCAGCCCCAGTTGAGTACTGGAGAGCAGAATAACTATTATATAGACCCACAGAATCAGAAATGAAAATGAATGAATGTTACTTCAAGCTACTAAATTTTGAGGTGGCTTGTAATACAACAAAAAGCTAACTAATTTGGCATGATGGAAATCCTCTGGAAGATATTAAACAGAGTGGGGACCTTATCTGATTTGCATGTAGGTCTAAAAAATAAAATCCCTCCAGCAGCAGCATGGAGAATGGATAGTAGTGAAAGGGCAGTGGAATCAGGGAGACCACTGGAAAGTTAATGAAGAAGTCCAGGTGGGAGATGGAGGAGGCTTGGACAAGTCTGGAAATATTAGCAATAATTGCTATGATCTCATCCAGTTTTAAGGTTTTAAATATCATTCATTTGCCAATGACTCCAAAATATATTAACGTATGTCCAACCTGGACCTCACCCATTATTCCTAATTCATACACTCAAGTGTTCCTTCTGGACATCTTCGCTTTGATGTATACTTGGAATTCCCAATTTAACAGAATTTGTGATTCTTATCGATTCAGTCTGTCAAAAAGATATCAAGTCTGTTCTTCCCATAGTCTTTCCATTCTCAGTCACTGAACATTCCAAACATTCAGTTACTCAAGCCAAACATCTTGCAGTCATTCTTGATGTCTTTCTTTCACACTCTACATTCAATCCATCAACAAATTCCATTGGCTTGACCATCAAAAGATAAGGCATTACTAACCTGACCCAAGCCACCATCATCTCCCATCTGGAGGACTGTATAGACTCTTAACTACATAGCCTCTCTGCTTGTTTTCCACCATTGCCAACTGGATTTGTTTTCTATTGCTCTGTAAAGAAGTGTTAACATACACAGTGGCTTAAAAGAACATAAATCTATTTTTTATTATATTTATTTGTTTATAATTTATTATTAAAACCACAAATTATTATCTTACAGTTTCTATGGGTCAGGAGTCTGAGTACAGCTTAGCTGGTCTTCTCAGTATTTTGTCAGGCTGAAATCAAGAGATTTTCTAGAATCAAATTTCTAGAGAGAATAGCTACATTCAAACTCAGGATATGGTTGTAGGTGTAATCTAATGTCAGTAGAGCTGCAATCTCATCTGAGGCTCACAGTACTCTTCCAAGCACAAAGATTGTTGGCAGCTTTCAGTTCGTTACAGCTGTGGGACTAAGGTCCTTGTTTTGTAGTAGCTGTCAGTGGCCAGGGCCTACTCTCAGCTCCTAGAGGCTGCCTGCAACTCTTTCCCATGTGGGCCCCATAGATATGTCACAACATGGCTCTGTGCTTTCTTCCAGGCCAGCAGGGGTGCACCTGCTGCAGCTGCTTTTCTTTTAAAGGGCCTATCTGATTAGGCCAAGGTTAACTAATTAATAACTGGATCACAGGTTCTACTCATCCTCAAAGCGAGGGAATTATACAGGATATGTACACCAGGGGGCATGGTTCTTGAGGACCACCTAGAATCTTGTCTACCATACCCACTGTTTTTCCATTGTGAACGCACCAACTTTAGCCGGGTTCTCCAAAGAGCAGGTAGAACAATCCTGCTTTTATGTTTTAAAAAGTGAGATCATGTCAATCTTCAGCTCAGAACATTCCAATGGTGTTTCATCTCTGTGATAGGAAAAAATGCAGTCTTTATCTAGGTCTGCAAGGCCTTAAGAGAGCTGGCTCTCCACTGCTCATCTGCCCTTATCCCCTACAGTTCATTCACCCCCTTGTTCATGTCATGCCAGATATCTTGGCTTCTTCTTGGTCTTTAAACACACCCAGAATGTTCCCATCTCAGGGTTTCTGCACTTGCTAATGCTTTTGTCTGAAATACACTCCTTCGGGAGACTGGCCTACCTCACCCACCCACAGATTAACAAATTCTGCTCATCTTATTAAATAAGCATTCAGTAAATGCCCTGCGTATCTCTGAGTCACTTACTAGCTCCCTGACCCTGTTTTATTTTTCTTTTTAGCACTGGGTCAGTTTGGGTCTCCCAAAAAGCAGATGCCAAGATGGATTTAGATGTGCAAAAGATTTACGAGGGAAAATGCTGTAGAAAGATAAAGGGGAGAGGGAGGAGAAGTGGGTGGGTAGAGCCTTCAGACAGTAATACAGGTCTGATATCCATAAAAGACAGGTAAGAGGAGGATCAGAAGGGAAGAATGGGTAGGGAGGATCTCAGATTACAATGCAGCTCTGAGAAAGCCTTGGGCAGGCTGGTGGGTAGCCCTGGAGCAAAGATGGTCGGTTAGAAGAGTCTCATGTTGAGCGAAATGACCTGGCTGTAGCACCTTCTGGTCAGTACTGTCTAGGATTAACCTGGGACAATCCAGACCTGTGTGAACACAGTAGGAGGTCCAAGAATGTGTTAGGTAGAGGCCATCAGCCAATTTCGATCCTCATAGCTCAACTTCCATAGTAACCACAAACACTATCATCACCCAATGTACATTATTCCTTTATATCACTGCATATCCCCAGTGCCAACAACAGTGCCTTTCATATGATCGCTGCCATTCTATAGCATTTATGAACAATGACTAATAATATCTAATACTTTTTGAGTGTTTACTGTGCACTAGGGATTGTTAAAAGTATGCACATTTTTACTGGACTAATTATCACAAAAAACTCCATGAGGTAGGTGTTATTTTGTCCTCATTTAGAAGTGGGAGTATAGAAAATGTAAGCAATTGAACCAAGATTTCACATCTAGCAAGAAGCAAGATGATAGACATATTTATTTGCTTGGCTGTAGTTATCATTGTACTATGTATATGTATATCAAAACATCATGTTGTACATCTTAAATACATACAAAAATAAAATAAAAGTTCCTTAGAATACTTAAAGAAGAACCCAGATCCCAGGTGTTTAACTTCTGCTCCGCACGCTCTGCTCTTCTAGAGAGAATAGCTACATTCAAACTCAGGATATGGTTGTAGGTGTAATCAACAGAATTATTAAAGGATTTAATGAGAAAAGTAAAAGAAACAGAAAAATCAAGGAGAGTGCCTCAATAGCCATCTTGGCAAATAGTGGGTGTTGAAATAAAAAAGATTGGAACTTTCTCCAATTCTTTTCAGTTTTAAGAAGAAATTGTTTTGGCCAGGTTAATTTTGGGAAATGTATTAAGCATTCACAAAGTCATAAAGTAGACATCCGAATATCCAAGACTGAATTTCTAGGAACCTGGAAATAAAGATTTAGAAGTCGTCATCATAGAGTTTATATTTAAAATTACAAGACCAGAAGAAATTATAATAGAGGAATTATAGAGATAAAGAAGTGAAGTAGTGCAGCTATTGTGGAAAACAATATGGTGTCTCCTAAAGAAATGAAAAATAGAACTCCCATATGACACAGCAATTCCTCTTCTGGGTATATACCCAAAAGAAATGAAATCACCACCTTCTGAAGATATCTGTGCCCGGCCAGGCGTGGTGGCTTATGCCTGTAATCCCAGCACTTTGGGAGGCCGAGGCGGGTGGATCACCTGAAGTCAGGAGTTCGAGAACAGCCTGGCCAACATGGCGAAACCCCATCTCTACTAAAAAATACAAAAATTAGCTGGGGACGGTGGCAAGAGTGTGTAATCCCAGCTACTTAGGAGGCTGAGGCAGGGGAATTGCTTGAACCCGGGAGGTTGCAGTGAGCCGAGATTGATCCATTTCACACCAGCCTGGGAGACAGA
This sequence comes from Rhinopithecus bieti, assembly GCF_001698545.2. NCBI lineage: Eukaryota > Metazoa > Chordata > Mammalia > Primates > Cercopithecidae > Rhinopithecus > Rhinopithecus bieti. The sequence goes on from NW_016804690.1 coordinate 7,667,222, forward strand.
GTGAGACTCAAAAAAAAAAAAAAAAAAAAAAAAAGAAAAGATATCTGTGCCCCATGTTCACTGAAGCATTATTCACAGTAGCCAAAATATGGAAAAAACCTTAGTGTCTGTCCATTGACAGATGAATAGATAAAGACAATGTGATATGTACACACAACGGAATAATATCCAGTCTAAAACTTTGCTGAACTTAGAGGACATTATGTTAAAGGGAATAAACCAGACCCAGAAAGAAAACATTGCATGATCTTTTTTTTTGTCATAGAATCTAAAAAAACAAAATCGGAATACATAGAAACAGGAAGTAGAAGATGGGTCAAAGGGTACGTAGTTACAGTTATGTAGGATGAATAAATTCTAGCGGTCTAATGTACAACATAAAGACTATAATTAATAATATTGTATAGGATACTGGAAATTTGCTAAGAGAGTAGATTTTAGGTATCTTCACCACACATGCTAAATCAGTAACTATGTAAGATGATAGATATGTTAATTTGCTTGACTGTAGTAATCATTTCATGTGTATATGTATGTCAAAACATGCTGTACATCTGAAATATATACAAAATAAAATAAAACTTTCTTAGAATACTTAAAAAAGAAGAAAAAAGAGAAGGAGAAGAAGAGATGGAGGCTCAGGGTAAAGCCTGGAAGAACCTCAAGAGCACTGAGCTGAGTGAGAAAAGTCGATCACGAAACGTACGTGCTGTATAATACCATTTATGTAGCGTTGTCAAAATGACAAAATTATAGAGAAAGAAAGTTGCCAGAAATTGGCTGGGTGCAGTGGTTCACTCCTGCAATCCCAGCAGTTTGGGAGGCCGAGGCGGGCGGATCACCTGAGGTCAGGAGTTCAGGACCAGGCTGACCAATATGGTGAAACCCCATCGCTACTAAAATACAAAATTAGCCAGGCGTGGTGGCATGTGCCTATAGTCCCAGCTACTCAGGTGGCTGAGATGGGAGAATTGCTTGAATCTGTGAGGCAGAGCTTGCAGTGAGCAGAGATAGCCCCACTGCACTCTAGTCTGGGCAACAGAGCCAGACGCCATCTTAAAAAAAAAAAAAAAAAAAAAAAAAAAAAGATATCTGTGCCCCATGTTCACTGAAGCATTATTCACAGTAGCCAAAATATGGAAAAAACCTTAGTGTCTGTCCATTGACAGATGAATAGATAAAGACAATGTGATATGTACACACAACGGAATAATATCCAGTCTAAAAACTTTGCTGAACTTAGAGGACATTATGTTAAAGGGAATAAACCAGACCCAGAAAGAAAAACATTGCATGATCTTTTTTTTTGTCATAGAATCTAAAAAAACAAAATCGGAATACATAGAAACAGGAAGTAGAAGATGGGTCAAAGGGTACGTAGTTACAGTTATGTAGGATGAATAAATTCTAGCGGTCTAATGTACAACATAAAGACTATAATTAATAATATTGTATAGGATACTGGAAATTTGCTAAGAGAGTAGATTTTAGGTATCTTCACCACACATGCTAAATCAGTAACTATGTAAGATGATAGATATGTTAATTTGCTTGACTGTAGTAATCATTTCATGTGTATATGTATGTCAAAACATGCTGTACATCTGAAATATATACAAAAATAAAATAAAACTTTCTTAGAATACTTAAAAAAGAAGAAAAAAGAGAAGGAGAAGAAGAGATGGAGGCTCAGGGTAAAGCCTGGAAGAACCTCAAGAGCACTGAGCTGAGTGAGAAAAAGTCGATCACGAAACGTACGTGCTGTATAATACCATTTATGTAGCGTTGTCAAAATGACAAAATTATAGAGAAAGAAAGTTGCCAGAAATTGGCTGGGTGCAGTGGTTCACTCCTGCAATCCCAGCAGTTTGGGAGGCCGAGGCGGGCGGATCACCTGAGGTCAGGAGTTCAGGACCAGGCTGACCAATATGGTGAAACCCCATCGCTACTAAAAATACAAAAATTAGCCAGGCGTGGTGGCATGTGCCTATAGTCCCAGCTACTCAGGTGGCTGAGATGGGAGAATTGCTTGAATCTGTGAGGCAGAGCTTGCAGTGAGCAGAGATAGCCCCACTGCACTCTAGTCTGGGCAACAGAGCCAGACGCCATCTTAAAAAAAAAAAAAAAAAAAAAAAAAAAAAGTTGCCAGAAATTTGTCTTGTGGGGAGGAGTGTAACTATAAAGTGATAACGTGAAGGAGATGAACACAGTTCTGTATTCTGATGGTGGCACAAAACTATAGATGGGATAAAAGTTTTAGGACTCTAAACAAAAGAGTGTTTGTAAAACTAGTATCCCAAAAAACTTAAGTATGGCCCATATTCTTATAATTGTTTGTACTGCAGCAAAGTCAATTTCTGGGTTTGGACAATGTATTCCATATGTAAGTGCTGGGTGTCCCGGAACTCCCTGTACCATGCTGGCAACGTTTTGTGAATCTTAAACTGTTTCAAAATAAAACTATTTAAAACATAAAGACAGTTTTCTGCAAAAGTGGTATCTGTACATTTATTTAGATGTCTTTTATATTTTAAGAAACTTTATAATTCTCTATGGCCAAAAGAATTAAAAAATAACTAAATTAGTTTTGCTTCTAGATTGAAATATTTCAATGAAAGAAATAGAGTGCAGGGAAGAATAGCTTAAACTGCTGGAGGCCATTTAATTTATTAAACTAAAGCTGATCACCCATTATGTGGTGTGCAATATGCCAGAAAAAGGGGGATGCACAAGTAAATAAATGGTGCATACTCCTGGTCTCAGGGAGATCCCAGTCTAATGTGGGACATACCACAAAACTCATACTTACAATTCAGTCTTTTACAGGTGATTTTAATTTCTCATCTGATGCTCTTATTATGGGAGATATGGAATAAGAAACAAGTACTGGCTTAAAATCCTATAAATACTTACATTTTTTAAAAAAGCAGAGATATTAACCTTGTATTACTCTTCAAGGCCTGAGGACAAGATTATTTTGGCTTCCAATTTTACCAGACCATGGCTCCTAATAATATTAAATTGTTTCCTAAGCAAGAAAAATGACTTGGGTCAATAGTAATTAGGCTATCCTTCTACCACTCAGACCTCAGAAGTAAATAAACCAGTAAGTAGAAAGTCTGCCTGGTTTTGACGTACATTTAGTGAAGTTGGAATAGGCAGGAAGGGATCCCTGCTTCTGACATAGGAGGAGAGAGGAGAATTACAAGTAGACTGAGTCCTGATTCCAAGAAAGTGCTGTTGGGGTTGGTTTGTTATTTTTACTGAGACTCAAATTAGCTCCTTCAGTTTTCTCCTAAAAGAAGCTTTACATGGACCCAGCAGAGACAAGTTCTGATTTTAAAGACACAACCCTGGAGAACCATAGTGACCTGCCTTGGTACCAAGGACAGGGAATTAGGAGTGACTGGACGGTCATGTCATTTCCTTTTGTTGCTCACTGTGCCCAGTGAATTGTCCTCTTTTCCTTTTAAAAAAGTGGTTGGAGTTTGATGAGGAACAGCATACTTACATCAGCTCAAGATATCTTCCACAAATTATTTAGAAATTTAAAATAGTAACTTTATAATAGAGAAAGCTGGCAGACACACCTTAACCAATCATCAATTAACATCGTGAGTATCTGGACACACAGCATCATGTGACTGCTGATGTAAGACACTGAGAAGGACAGAATATCATTTCTGGTATTCCTGCCAAAAATGAAGAAGCTAAATCTAATCATATGGAAACATCAGACAAAACTATATTGCAGGACAGCCTACAAAAGGAGCGTCCCGTCCTCTTCAAAAATGTCAAGGTCAAGATGCAGAAAGGCAGAGGAAGTGTTCCAGATGAAAGGAGACTAAAGATACGTGACAACTAATTGCAACGCATGATCCTGTATTGGATTTTGGACCCAGGGAGGGGAGAAGGAATAGCTATTAAGGACATTATTGGCACAGATAACAAAATTTGAAAAATGGACTACGGATTAGATAATACTATTGCATCATTGTTAGCTTTCCTAATTTCGAGTATCGTACACTAAGTATATAAGCGAATGTCATTGTTTTTAGGAAATACACACTGAAATGTTATTTACAGGCAAAGAACTATACAATGGTTCCAACTTTCAAATAATAAAAAGAAAAATTTACATACATGTATGTGGGGGTACAAATGTATATATAGATAGAGAATTATAATACAAATGGGGCAAAATGTTAATTGGTGAATCTGAGGAAAAAGGAAAATTTTTCTCTAAGTTTAAAATTAAATCAAAATCTAAAATTTAGAAAATATGGGTTTGGCATTGAGTGCTCAATGTGATCACCTTCCTTGTGGGCATCAAGTTGAAGTAGGGTAGCAATTTTCCTCAGTCCCTGATGCATCTGACTCACGTGGGGTCTATTCCAACAGCATGATAACCACAATAATCAAGGTCTGCAGAGATGCTGTAAAAGCATAGAGGACAGCTCCCAACTTAAGCTGTGGGTAATAAATGATTTCCCAGGGTTGGTGATCCTTGAGCTAAGTTAAAAGGAGGAAGAAGAGGTGCCCAGGCAAGGGAGGGCCTTCTGGGTGACAGCTATGTTAGCAAAGGCAAGGAGAACTTGTATCTCTTTTTGCCCCTAAGATCAATTCTCTGTCCTTCTTTCTCTGTGTCCAGGAACCCAATCTCTTTGGCCTGCATCTCTCAGATCCCCTTGACCTCTGTCTTCCAAAGACTTGATCAATGGAAGACACCAGTAGGAGATGCAAGGGCAGGCAGGGGAGAGGCTGGGGTACTTATTCTCACTGATTTTTACAGTACCTATGTAAAGCTATTGCTCCTGTTGCCTGGCCCCACTCCACTGTGTCTGTGCACTCCAGACTTCGTTATCACTATTTATTCCTCTTGCCTCTTCAGTCCTGGGGTAGTAACGGCTTCCTGTTCTTGCTAGTCCCTAAGTGCCTTGACAGCCTTTGTTGGTTTCCCTAGCTATCCACTTTTCTAAGAATAATTCCTCATTATTTTCAGTTAAACCCGTTTAAGTGCACCATGTCCAGGAACCTTCCTAAAACACAATGTATGGCTGAAGCTGAGGCCATATGGAGAGATGGTGGGAGATGAGGCTTACATGGTGCAGGGACCAGACCAGAAAAGACCAGCTTTGGTTTTTATTCTGATATGCAGCAATCCAGACATTACAGAACAGACGTGCTGTTTAGAGGAGAGACCTACACAGCTCTCTCCTGTGTTAGACAGACCTCAATTGTGTGACCTTGGTAAGTGACTTAATCTGCCTGAGCTGTTTCCTCATTTATGGAAAGAGATTAACCTCACAGGGTTAATGTGAGAAATAGATGGGGAATAGCAAGTTCATCTCCTTTTATAACTATATCCAGACAGTATTTTAAAGATCAATTTCAGTACCACCTCCTTCATGAGACTTATCTGACTGTATCAATCTCTAGTGACCTCTCCCTTCTCTGAATGTCTGTTGAGCATACAGTCATAATCCAGAGTTTTATATTCCATAATTTCTCATTGTTTCATCTGTGTGTATGCATATTTGTTTGCTGTGTTTCTTCAATTAGGTTTTAAACTGTTTCAAATAAGAGGCAATGTCTCACAGGTCTTTTACTCTTCCATTGCTGGACATGGTGGGGACTTATTTGGACTTGTTGGTTGACAAAAGGAGAGGAAAGATTTTGAGTGTCATAGCATTTAAGGGCAACATTCTTAATCCTCTTCCATTGTTTCTGACCTCTCTACCTCTACCTCTATTCTACTATTATTCTAAAACCAAAACAAATGAAAACTCTTTCATTCCTTCCTTCGTACATTCATTCATTCAAGCATATCTTTTAGTATTCACTATATAAAAATCCATAGACATTTCAGATATTTTGTTAACTTTAATCATTTGGAAGAGAAGGATTTGTAATAGACATAGAGTTCCAAAATTAAGTACAATTACGCTCCCCAAAAAGGCCGGGTGAAATGAATGATAAAGAGGAGATGGTACTATAGATTTGGGTATAAAAAGGTCCCCCTCTGTGGCTGAGTCAATTTGCTATTTTCTTTGCTAAATTTGTTTCAATAACTATTTTAGTTTTTCCTACACTCTTTGTAGTACTAGGCATCTTTATTTAACAAATTTTTCCTAAAAGAGAAATGAGAAGCTTAAAAAAAGTAGAATTAGGACTAACATTACCATAGAACTTAATAATTTTCTCACATTGTCTCATTAATGCTCAGGGCACCCGGGAGGTCACTAAATATGATGATTATCACTTTCAGACAAATTCAAATACCTAGGAACAGAGAGGTTAACTGAATTCCCTATTCCCTACACATGAAGTTATTGTTGAAGCTTGTAAATGGAACTCATTCTAAGATTCAGCCTGATTTTCATAGCTTCTTAGGCCCCTCTAGATGCTTTCTCTAGCAAAGAAAAAAACAGAAGAAATCCTAGGCCAGGGGGATCTAGAGTTAGTGTTTCTCAGTCTGGAGGATGTCTACCTCTTCCTCACGCTCAGGAAATGACCCAACACATCCCTGGCCTGGGCATGGTCAGAGGTGGGACTGGTCAGTTGTGTGGGCCTGGTGTCAGGCCAGTGTAGTTCCTGCAGGTCTGTGCTTTAGTGTTCTCCTTTCCAGCTATCCTCAGAAAGTGAGGTTTCCTTCTGGTCCTAGATTGTCGGCTCCAGGGATGAAGTAGGAAGGAAGTTTCTGAGCCTTTTTTTTAATGTCTGGGCTGAGAATGGGACAGCTGTCCATCATAATCAACACCACAGGAGGAATGACTCCCAACCTGCCTCTGTGCATTTACTCCCCCATATTTATCAGTGACAAAACGTCTAAATTCAATGCCCATTATTGACTCAGTGCCTCCAGGAACCTGATGGATTGTGTCCATGAGAAAGGGAAGCAGGTGGTATCTGTATTTGCATTCCTAAAATGAGTCAGGCCTGGGCTTAGCTGTAGAGTGCAGGACCAGTCTAAGGAGAGCAGTCCCCCTCAACACCTGTGGGCTGCTGTTGGGGGGGATGTGGGACAGGGGAAGTATATAGGTCAATGTTTTTCAGTTTTTTTAGAGATGACATCTCATTATGTTGTCCAGGCTGGACTCAAACTCCTGGCTTCTAGTGATCCTCTTACCATAGCATCTTGAGTAGCTGGGACTATAGGCATGAGCCACTGTGCCTAGCTCCAACATTTTCAAAGAACCAGAAATGTAGATTTCTGTGGGAAGATGATTTACAACATCGCTAAATGTTGTTAAAAACATCATGTAAACAAATATCCTATGAGTACCCAGTTTATACCCTCCCCCCACTTTGATAAGCAGATTTCGCTCCTTATTTGCCATTGCATGAGATTTGGTGGTAGACTTGAAGTGTAAATGATCTGGGTGGAGAGAAAGTAGAGACTCTGTATACTACTATTAGGACTGTTTCTTTCCTGCAAGTGGCTCTAGCTAGAAGATAGAAGGGAGATGATATGGATGTTCTGATGTAGATTAGAACTTAAAAGGAGGAGGCAGAACAAGAAAGTGCTGATGAAGCAGCATTTTTCTTTACTCGTTTAAGACAAGCAATTTCTAAATTTGTGAATGAGCCAAAAACTTTTACGTTGTCCAGTCATGGGCTGGGAGGAGCTTAAAGTCATGCTCTGGTGTGGGACTGATAATTTGCAGAGTAGGGAAAAGTTGACTTGCTTCACAAAGATGATCAATCTCATAGAAAGATACAAAGGGACCCTGAGAGGTCATCAATTCAATTCAAAAAGCTTTTATTGAGCACCAATATTAACTACCCCGCTAAAGGTCTATTTCCAAATACAGTCACACTTGGGGCTAGGGCTTCAACATATGAATTTTGTGGAAGCACAATTCAGCCCATAAGCGGAATTACTAGAATTTTAATTTATAAATTTCAATCAAAACCATTTTATATAAATAGGAAAATAATTCCTGTAACAAGATTCATTTCTATAAACGTAATTTGTTCCTATTTCTCCCTTATATGGTAATTTAGCCAATTTCCTACAATCCTTTTGTTAGTTAATTTTATATATAGACATAGATGTGCACTGTGTACATCTGTCTATAGCTGTCTGTTTATACCTACATAGAATACATCTATATATGATATATAGATAGATAGAGCAATGCACATATATAATGTATCCATATAAACTTATCTATGTATCTATAACACATCTATATTTATATGTATGTAATATATCTTTATATGTATATACAATGTATATATATGGATTGATAGCTAATATAGATAACTATATAGTATGTGCTTATATATTGAAACTTCAAGTTGCTTCTATTATCCATCAAATGAAAGATAAAAATATCCCATCCCCAAGTTACCAAAGTATAGTTGTTTTCTGGGACTTACCCTCTGCTCTAGCCAAACTTATTTTCTTGTCATTTGCATTCATTTGTTTTCCACTCGGCAGACTAAACATGCCCTCCATCCAACTTTCCACAAATCTTCGTCCTCACTTTTCTCCTAAAGTCTAGTTAAAAGGTACTTTGTGTAAGGAAAGGATAGAAGGAAGGACCAAGGAAGGCAGGGTCAGTTTTTCTACTATGCCTCCTTCCCCTAGAAATGTCTCCCTTCAATTCAGGATTTTGTGGGCACCACTAATTGGCATTTCTTAGATTTGTACATTTTGTGTGTTCTTAAATACTTATTTGTACTTCCACAAAACACAGGGACTAAGACTGAAGATAGAAGATACCAAAAAATTCATCAATCGAGTTGGAAAAAATCAGTCAGACTCTTGGCTGAATCCCCTGTCTACAAGACAGAATGACTTCTGCTTCTTCCACCTTGTTTGGATTTGCCTATAACACAGCACATCGTGACAACCTATATTCATTAGGCTCTCTGCAAGAATGTTGACACAGGTTACATCTATTCCATGGAAAACTAACTGGCTTAAAGCAAAATTTTAGGTTAATAAAATTATCTACAGAATGATCTGAATTTGTGACCTTATTGAATTACTATAAAGAATGACCATCCAATTATTTGGGTGGAGGGGAACACACAAAGAATTGTTTTTATGTCACAATACTTGCATTCTATGTGTGTTTGTGTGTGTGTGTATATATCCTATATATTTTATGTATTGAATATATATTTATATGTTGTACTTATATACTATATATATACATATATGTGTCTTTATATATGCACATATACACATGTATTTATAGGTATATGTATGTTCTCTTTACATATGAAGAAATATGTATATAATGAGATTTTATATTGGTCTAGTATAATGAACTCAAATTTCTTCTGTACAGAATGTTTTATCATCAGTATATCTCAAGTGGTATTACTACAGAGGACTTATTCACATAAATGTGCACTCTCAGAGTAAAACTTTGTATATGAATGTACTGATAGCACACAAATCAGAAAAGATAAGGAAGAATATAGTTCAAATTTGCAGGACTTTCCCAAACTCAAATTTTACATTACAATCAATTGTCACCGTTATTTCTTTTTTATATATATAATCAACCAAGGAAAGGCTGGCTGCTTATTTTGCATCTCCTAAACTGTGTTCCCCTGCTGAGTATGTAGTTTTGTTGAGGACGTATCTATCACCTTCTGTAAAACCAAACCAAGCAGATCCTTTCAATGTAAAGGAAACAATAGGACAAAATTACATTCGGATTGGCCCCTGCCACCAATCACCTAGGACCAGCTAGCAAGAAGGAGGAACAAGATCTTCTGGCTTTAAGGATGTTTCTGTTGAAACCTGTTTGAAGCAATGTTTAATTCGAGTGTCTTCTGCAAAACATGTACACGTTTCAAACAGATGCTCCAGAAGAAAGGATTCTGTGGGCAAGCAAGTTTGGAAACCCTGACTACTGTGCCTTGCTTTAGGAGATTCCTAATATACCTTAACCTATTACAGGCACTGCAAAACCCCAGAGAAAAGCAATCTTCTTAACTTTGTTTAAAGCAATATTTCTAAATATAGGTAGACATTAAAATTGTTTTCTTATATAATTCCTTTGGGAAGTGTTGGTGTAGAACATTTTAGTTTGGTCTTAGAATAAGCAAACTGATGCAACTTTTCAATGACAGGGAGATACAGAAGGCACTTTCCTTTTCATGGTTAATTAATATAAAAGAAACCTCAAAGCTCTTCAAGAATTCCTAAGGAAAGCACTTATGACAAAGAGCCCACACTATACCCCAAAAGAAGAAAGAAAATATATAGCACAATGCCAAATGTCTAGTACTGCCTTACTTTTTCCTCACTGTTATTAAGCTGCCTTCCAGCTGATTCCAGCCCTGTGCTATACAGACTTACCTAGTAGGATTGCTGCAGAATATTTCATATGAATTTACTGGGGTAAGGTTCTGGAAAGGCTCCACTGTATACATTTACACACAAAGATTATGCACTGATGAGAAATACAGGCTGTTCTATATTTTGAGTAATGACCCTTTGAGAGCTCTTATTTTGTGTCTTTTGAGGTCACGCCTCTTGCTGATACATTTTAGAGATGTTTTACTGCGAGAATGGTGTGTGTTTGTGCGTGTGTAAATCTCTGATAGTAATACTATCTGAGAAATAGAAGAAAAGCTACTGCATCAGACCATTGGTTCTTCCAATCCTGTATTTATCTGTGTTTTGTTGTATCAGGAAAGGGTGGGATGAGTGTTTGTCCGATCCTTTGCTTTCCTCTAGGTAGTATGTTTTCTTGGCTTTACTGTCATCTTGAGCCTTGTTTCGGATGGCAGAAGAATGCTTAGGTCATGTTTAGATTTTATAGCCTCATTTAGTGGAAATGGATCCTTTGGGCCCAGTCTATGCCCATTGCCTAAATTTAAAGTTCCTTTTCTTGCAGGTGGCTTAATTTATATTTGTTGATGGCACAAGGAATGCAAATAACCATGCAGGTGACCTTTAGGAGGCTGTGAGAGCCAAAGCAGTTATATGAGTGACTTGAATTCAGAAAGAGATTTTGATCTATTTTTAGCATTTCTACAAATACCTTTTTCTTGAGGAAAAAAAGTATTTAATTATGCAGTAGGCATTTTGGAAGCATACAGAGAGCTAATCTGAGGTGAATAATCAGATATTCCAATACTATAACACTAGATGAGTGATAAGGTAAAAGGAAACCTGAGCAGAATTATAGAACCGCTAGAATGGACCAGACTTTGTGAGGATTATCTGTTCAACCCATTTTATCATACTGCTTTCGATCCTGGCAAGTCTAGACCTATACCTCAAGTGAGAACATAATTGAGGGTGAATCATGACCTAATATGAAGTGATATATGACAGAAATAAACTGCTTTTTCATGATCTGAGAGCTCTTTTTCAAGATTCTATCCAAGAATCTGTCCAAAATGATACTTTGGCTGGTGCTAATAATGAAATTAGGTCAATGAAATACCTGAACTTTACCACCTGTAAGTTTCTAAGATATCTACTAGGTGATCAAACGATTTTCTTCTTCAAGAAAAGGTGGAGCTGGGCACAGTGGTTCATACCTGTAACCCCAGCACTTTGGCAGACTGAGGCAGAATGATTGCTTGAGCCCAGGAGTTTGAAGCCAGCTTGGGTAACATGGTGAGACTCTGCCTGTACAAAAAATTAAAAAAAAGAAAACAAATATTAGCGAAGTGTGGTGGCTCTCACCTGTGGTCCCACTACTGAGGAGGCTGAGGCAAGAGGATTGCTTAAGCCCAGGAGTTGGAGGTTACAGTCAGCTATGATTGTGTCACTGTGCTCCAGCCTGGGCAACTGAGTGAGACTCTTCTCAAAAAGGAAAATAAAAGGGTATTTGTGGAAATGCTAAAATGAAAGGGATTTTTTATTTAGAAGCAAAGTAGAAGTTTCAGAACTTTTAAATATTTACTCAATTTGATCAATAGAATGAATTCTGTAAATCTACATATTTGAAACTAATTAAACATTTCAAATATAAACATCTCAATTTAAAGATTGATTCTGGAAATAAGAATAAAGATCCCTCTCCATTGTCAGAGGTGGGTGAATGGGGGAAGGTAAAGACGAATAAAACCTGCCACGTATGTTTCATACTATCAAAATCTGTGTAGTTTATTGCCTATTCATCTCTTCTCTCCCCATATGGAGGTTACTCCCTAACCCTATTTACTGTTTGAATTCCTATTTACTGTTTGAATATCAGTGTTGAGCTTAAGTAACAATTTCAGCCCCACACCTTGGAGTCCAGTATTATTACCACTGGAGGCATTCTTATTGCTGGCACTCCTCAAGACTGACCTTCTAACTATGCCACTGTACTTGATTCTCTGTCTCAGGAACCCACCTTTATTTCAGTCACAAGGACTGGCTGCTTTTGGCTTTTTAGCAAATTAGAGGCTAAAATCTGATATCTGAAGTTCCCTCTAGTTGCCTTAATTTGAACTAGGCTCCTGACATCTGCATACTTGGGGCTCCAGTTATCTCCTGAATGTGGCTTCCCTCATATTTTTACTTGAAAGGTGATTCAATTAATTTAACCATGTCCAGTTGTATTCTGTGACATAACAGGTATCTATTCATAATTTTTTGAAAAGCTATAATATCCTAGTGTTCTTAAAAGATAAAGTAAACTCTTCATTAGAAACTTGCCAAATTCATGGGAATTTGACAATCTTTGCTGATTTATTAGGATCACTTATCTTTATTGAAAGATTTTGGCCGGGCGCGGTGGCTCAAGCCTGTAATCCCAGCACTTTGGGAGGCCGAGACGGGCGGATCACGAGGTCAGGAGATCGAGACCATCCTGGCTAACACGGTGAAACCCCGTCTCTACTAAGAAATACAAAAAACTAGCCGGGCGTGGTGGCGGGCGCCTGTAGTCCCAACTACTCGGGAGGCTGAGGCAGGAGAATGGCGTAAACCCAGGAGGCGGAGCTTGCAGTGAGCTGAGATCCGGCCACTGCACTCCAGCCTGGGCGGCAGAGCGAGACTCCGTCTCAAAAAAAAAAAAAAAAAAGAAAAGAAAGATTTTTAGTATGCTTCAGTATTTATGGGAAGTAGCGGCATTTAAAGTGCTTAAAGTCAATAAAAATGAACACAGTTGTATCTGGTCTCCCTTGGTGACTCCTTTGTGGAAAACAAACAACAAAAAAAGAACACTACTATGTAAGGAGCAAAGATAAAACCTCATATGATGATACTTCTAAGAAATAGCTTTAGGCTGGGCTTGGTGGCTCATGTCTGTAATCTCAGCACCTTGGGAGGCTGAGGTGGGCGGATCACCTGAGGTCTGGAGCTCAAGACCAGCTTGACCAACATGGAGAAACCCCATCTCTACTAAAAGTATAAAATTAGCCGGGTGTGGTAGCACAGGCCTGTAATCCCAGCTACTTAGGAGGCTGAGGCAGGAGAATCGCTTGAACCCAGGAGGTAGAGGTTGCAGTGAGCCAATATTGTGCCATTGCACTCCAGCCTGAGCAACAAGAGTGAAACTCAGCCTTGAAAAAAAAAAAAAAGGAACAGCTCTAAAACTTATGAGATTAGAAAGTATACACTATATTAGTCCAAAAATATGAACATTGAAACTTGACTGGGGCTACCAAAAGTTCTTTCCTGTGCAATAAAGTAAGAAAACGAAATAAAAGACATGCAGATTGGAAAATAAGACATAAAACTACTTGCAGACAGCATGACTGTCTATGTTGAAAATACCAGGAAATCTATTTTAAAAATCTAGAACTTATAAGTGAGCCCAGCAAAGTTGCAGCATACAAAATTAACACAAAAAATTAAGCATACAAAATTAACACAAAAAATTAATCTTATTAGTAGCAATGAACAACTGGAAACTGAAATTGAAAATAATAACATTTATAATACTACTGAAAAATGAAATATTCAGATATAAACCTAAGGAAACATATAAAAGATCAATAAGATCAATAAGCTGAAAATTATAAAAACTTGATAAAACAAATAAAAGAAAACCTAAATAAATAAATGGAGATATATACTACGTTCATGGATTGGAAAAGTCAATATAGTAAAGATGTTAATTCCCCCTAATGATCTATAAGTTTAACATAATTCCTGTCAAAAATACAAGGAGAATTATTTGCGGATATAGACAATATGGTTTTAAATTATGTGTAAAGGAAAGGAAACAGAGTAACCAAAAGAATTTCAAAAAAAAAATAAAGTTGAAAGAACTGCACCTCTCATTTTTAGACTTACTATGTAGCTACAGTGATCAAGACAGTGGAGTATTAACAAAGGGTAGATAGGTTGATCAATATAAGATAATTTAAAAATCCAGAAATAGACCCACACAAATGGGGCCAATTGACAAAGATGCTAAGCCAATTTTAGAGAGAAAGAATATTTTCAACAAATGACATTAGAACAAGTGAACATTTATGGGCAAAAAATAAGCTTAAACCTAAATCTCATACTTTATACAGAAATTAACGCAAAATGGGCCATAGATCTAAATGTAAGATGTAAAACTAAGAAAACTTCCAAAAGAAAACATATGAAAAGTCTTGGTAACTTCGGATTCAGCAAAGAGTTTTATTGATGGTATCAAAACACAAGTCAAAAAATAGAAGAAAGATAAATTGAACTTAAGCAAACTTTAAAACTTTTGCCTTGCAAAAAAACAATATTAAGAAAATTAAAAGACAAGCTAGACTGGGAGAAAATATTTGCAAGGCACATATCTAACAAAATACTTGCTTCCAGAATATATAAAGAACAGTCAAAACTGAATAATACATACACACACACACATACACACAAACTCCCCATTAAAAATTGGCCAGACGTCGTGGCTTATGCCTGTAATCCCAGCACTTTGGGAGTTGGAGGTAGAAGGATGGTTTGAACCCAGGGGTTTGAGACCAGTTTCAGCGACATGGCAAAAGCGTGTCTCAACTAAAAATACAAAAAAAAAAAAAAAAAAAAAAAAAAAAAAAAAAAAATAGCCAGGTGTGGTGGCATGTAACTGCAGGCCCAGCTAAGGTGGGAGGATCACCTGAGCCTGGGAAGTTGAAGCCACAGTGAACCTTCATCTGGGCAATGGGAGTGAGATCCTGTCTCAAAAACAAAAAGGAGGCAAAGACTTGGATACTGCACCAAAAAGAATATATAGAAGGTGAATAAAGATATGAAAGCCTGGTTAACATCACTAGCCATTAGGGGAATGCAGAAACCACCATGAGATACCCTTACATAGCTATAAAATTGCTAAAATAAAAATTATTAATACACTGTGCTAGTGAGGATGTGGAGTAACTAGAATTCTTATACAATGATATTGAAAAGGTATAGCCACTCTGGAAAAAAGCTTGGTAGTTTCTTATAAAGTTAGGCATATGTTATTCATTCCAGCAATCCCACTCCTACATACTGACCCTAGAGAAGTGAAACCATGTGCACCCAAAGACCTGTACATGAAAGTTTATAGCAACTTTAGTTATAACTGCAAAAGCCAGGAAACAACCTAAATGTCCTTCTACAAGTGAATGGATTAAAAAATTGTAGTACATCCATACAATGCAATACCACTCAGCAAGAAGAAGGAACCAACTATATCAATAATGCAAAAACTTGGATGAATCTCAGAAGCATTATGCTGAGTGACAGAAGCCCGTCTCACAAAATCATATATACTGTATAATTTCATTTTTATGACATTCTTGAAAAAATGAAGTTATAATGACAAGGATCAGATCAGTGACTCTTTGGCAATTCAGGTAGGTAGAGAGAGGGTGTGGTTACAAAATGATTACATATGGGGGCTTTGGGGAGTAATGGAACTGTTCTGTACTAAAAAAGATAAACCTCTCTCCTGAAAATGAATTGTGAGTACAGGAATGCATCCAGACAGAAAGTACAGAAACATTTACTTTTTATGTTAAAATAATTATAGACCCAAAATTAGTTGCAAAAATAGTACAGACTAGTCCCATGTGTCCATCATTCAGTTTTCCCCTGGTAACAGCTGACATAACTACAGTAGATTATTAAAACCAGGAAATTGACATTGGCACAGCAGGTTAGCCTATAGAAAGAAAGCAAAAGACACACACTTGAAGATTGGTGGACTGGAGTCATATAAAGAATTAAAGGAAACTTTTAAGGAATTAAAGGGGAACTTTGGTGTCTTGTATCCTGATTTTACTGGTGATTACACAAATCCATGTATGGAACTGTACCAAAAAGGGGTCATTTTTACTGTATGTTAATACATTAAAAAATAAAAGTAAAAAAACCATAGCACAGAAATTTCATGCTAAAAGGGATATGTGCATATTTGATATTTAATGTATTTTTATGAGAAAATCTCTTTTAATAGAGGGATAGCCTTCTAACTCCTATTGAAGATGTGAAGTTGAGCAATTGCTTTAGACTTGTGAATATAAGGTGATTGCTTACTACATGTATGTCTTTTTTTGGAACATCTAAGAAAATTTTGTGTTTATCATACATACATGCATATGTTTAATCTCTTAGATGTATAGAAGTTATTTATTCCTTGGGAATGTTTTGTTTGTTAATTCAGATAAAAATAAGTGAATTATTTAAAAATAAATTTAGAATATATAAAGTTATAAATCTGTTCAAATGCTTAAAGCTATTCAATAAGTCTGTAAAAGGGAATAAACATTTTTGAAATGCTCCTTTGAAGTTATTGATCAAATCTGCAGATTTAAAAATAACATAATATGTATAGCCGACCTTAAAAGGCCACGAAAAAACTGACATCTGGCCAAGTGTGGTGACTCACGTCTGTAATCCCTGCACTTTGGGATGTTGAGGCCGGCGGATCCCTTGAGGCCAGGAGTTTGAGAGCAGCCTGGCCGACGTTTTGAAACTCCAACTCTACTAAAAATACAAAAATTAGCCAGGCATGGTGATGAACGCTTGTAATCTCAGCTACTCGGGAGGCTGAGGCAGGAGAATTGCTTGAACCCGGGAGACGGAGGTTTCAGTGAACCGAGATCATACCACTGCACTCCAGCCTAGGCGACATCTCAAAACAAAACAAAACAAAAAAACAAAAAAACCCTGACATTTTGTATTTGTAATTTTAATATATTGAATGTCACTTTTAAGGCTCAAAATGAACTTTCTGGTGAAAAATAGGCTTGATTGATTAGGGAAGGTCAATGGCAGTAGAATCTAGGACCAAAAGCAAATACACATATAAGACTAAAAGGGGCCACTTAGGAAAAATCAATAATCTAGTTTTAAAATGAGAAACTGAAAAATATTCTTTAGATTCTCTCTTTAAATTAAGAAGTTTGACTACAAAATTCTATTACATAAGTAAGATAAAATATAAAAACAATCTTGGTTTCTAAATTAAAGCAAGGTAAAAGAATATCCAAGGTGGAAGAGAAGAGGGTCAAAGCATTACCAGAAAAACAGAGAGCTGAGAGACATGGGGGGAAAGCCCCAGAGAGTTTCTCATAGGAAACACAGTCACCGAGTGATATACGGAGGAAAAAAGTTCATTATTTCACAGCCTGTGATTTCTTAGGGTATTGCTACTATTTAAAGTAATTCTCTCCCCTATCTCCCACCAGCAAAGATAAAGCAAAGTAAACAATGTTTGTGGTTTTGATCCTTAAGTCAGATAAAATAAATTCCAAACTTGGATATTTTAATAATATGTGGTACATTAAGAAGAACATCTGACTAGGAATTAGAAAATACAGGTTCAAGTCTTAGCTTCTCCTGAGAAAGTACACTCATCTTCTCTGATCCACAATTTTCTCATATTTAAATGGGAATAATAATCGCTGCTTTGCTTGTGTTACAGAATTTTTATGAAGATCAAAGAGATAATACATGTGAATTTTGAAAATTGTAAATTACTATATACATAAGGTATTATTATCATATTTAACAGATGCAAATGAAGAGCTCCAAAGAAGTATTAATTCTATTTGAATACATTTCATCGTGAGAAAGACAACTTTATGTGAACATGCAAAATATTTGTGCTTTTGATTACCTCCTTCTTAGACATCAAAAAGCAATCTGTTTCTTATGCTTGTGCTTAAATCTGTTTCTCCTCCTGTCCCCTCATGCTCTACCATCCAGCTCCCAAAAGCCCCTCTCCAAAAGCAGTTAAAACTTCAAAATAGAAGATAACTCCTGTAATAAAGAAAACGATCTCCTCTCCCCAATACTTCACCCCAACAGTAATTCTGAGTTACATGATTGTTTTGAGAGTGCAGCAACATTTTTACTCATATATAATTATGAGCTGTAGGTGAAATTAGCTTTTAGTATGAATAGGTCTGATTTTTAATTTTTTTATTTAGAAATAATTGCAGACAAAAGAAATTGCAAAACAATGCAGAGAGAGCCCATGTATCCATCACCCAGCTTCCCCTCAATGGTAATATCTTACACAACTATGGTAGCTTATCAAAACCAAGAAACTGACATTGGCGCAATTAATCATACTACAGAAGGAAAGCTGAAGACATCAGTTTGAAGAGTAACAGGGAATCAAAGGAAACCTTTAGAAAAAGAAAGATATAAAACCCAGGGAGGTGGTTTCCAGAGTGCCCTGATTAAGTTGAAGGCATGGGAATATGGTTTATTATAAGAGAGAAGACAGAGTTCACAGGCCACATATGTAAAGAAGGTGGCCAAGATGGGGTCCGGAGAAGTGTTTCCATCAGTTTTGCAGTGACTAAGGATGATAAGAGGAACATCCTTAGGTTTACACTAGAAGTTTTAATGATGAGGAAAGAGGGAAGAAGAATGGTCAAAATGTTTGCAGTATTTGGGAGTTTGTCTACTGGAAATGAATCATACTGAGATTTTTCTACCCGTAATTTGTCTTACTTTCATACAGTTTGTACTTTCACCCTGTCAGCCAGCTAGCTGAAATATCTCTGGAATGCTGAGCAACTTGCACCAGGAGTAGACACCATGCGTGGGGAGGGTGGCATTGCAGAGAAAGAAGGTATATCAGGAAGGGGAAGGGAAAAATTCTAATTCTTCCAAGAGCCCAGCCTTTGAAGGAGAAAACCCTAACTTTTTTGGCAGGTGGTGAAGTAAAATCCACTTTCCCAAACAGAACATTTTCTGTTTGCCAACCACCAGAGGACTTATTTTTTTATAACCTCAATGAAGATTCTAAAAGCAGCCTAAATCAAATTCTATTCAGCAAATTAGTCACAACCAAAATTTATTAAAGGTAAACCACTCAGTATTCCAGTAGGATAAAATAATTTGAATTTAATCTTTATTTATGTTATTCTCTTTAGTCTAGACCAAATCATTTATTTAATTAACAAATAATTTCAAAATTCTCCTGCTCTCCTACAAGTCATACAGAGAGAGTTGGAAAAGAGGCTAATTTGTGTCTTTGATGCACTCTCTGTGGTCTTTACATTTTGACCTTGTTTATATTTTCAGAAGCCATGTGTGGGATTGTGGAGTTAGTCAATATTATAATCCAATCATCAATAAAATACAAACTTCTTGTTTATTAATACATGATTAAAAAATGTATATGATAAAAAGATATCGACTGTAGCCAAGTGTGCGGATGACAAGAACAATTATGGTGCAGATTCCTAATCACTATGTGAGCTGCACACTCCAGTGAAAGTCAATAGTCTGTTTAAAAGTCACGATGCATCCTTCTCTTTTCATCTTCTTTTTTTTTAATTTAAAGTCCAGCAATGGGACTTGTTAGCTTTTTTTTTATAGCTGGATTTACTTTTGTAACTTTAACTCACTGAAGAAACATTTACTGGGCAAACAGCCTGACTCTGTTTCCACACCAGGCTCTGGTGATACAGAAAAAAATCGTGCCCACCAAGGGGCCATGCTGACTGAATGCTACCTGAATCTGCAAATGAAAACAAGTGTTTGAGACCAGGGGTATCAATGTTTTACTCTCCTCATTTGAAGATGCATCACCAGTAAGCATGAGCTCTGAGTTGTTTTAGTTAGAGTGGCGATAACTTGTGATCTGCCTGCCTTTTCCCCAGTAACCACATTTTTAAGAGACTGTGGAGACTGGGGGTTCACTCTGTGACCAGGGAACCCAGTGAGAAGGACTGACTGTACAAGAGCTGCAACTTCACCTTTGGCCCCATTAACCAACTGAGTTGCCCAGACAACTACATTTTTGTAGGAAATATGGTTATTCTTTTCAAATATAGATAGCTATATGCATGCATGTGTGATTTACATTCCAACGAGTTGGAAATGGCTAACCAGAGAGCTTCCAGGTGGCTATAGGCAAAGGGGATGGTTGCTGTTTATGTTCAATATAAGGAGGAATCTGTGTTTCCACAGGACAGAAGGAGGGAGGGGAAATTTTTTTTGTTTTGTTTTGTTTTGTTTGTTTCAGTCTCAATATGGTAAGCATTCTTTCCAGCAGATTATAAACTGTGCCTTCCCAATGTCCAATCTCTGCCCCCAACATAGAACACAGGTAGGAGAGACAGAGACGGAGAGACAGAAATGCTATACTACACACACCAAAACCATTTCCGAGTAATAAATAGCTGTAGCAGTCACTTCCCAGAGCCCATTGAAGGAAAGCAATCCTCTTAAATGCTAGCTTTGAACAGATCTGGAGAATAGCTACAGCTTAGCAACATGGTTAGCAATATGATAAAGACCAGAGGTGGAGTGCAAACTTTGGAGAACTAACACTAAGATTTGAGAGCCTAGGTATTCTTTGCAATTATTTTTGAAAGCTGTTAGACAAGGAAATGATTTCAATCCATCCTGACAAGGATGCACAAGGAAAAAAAAGATGAAGGATGATAAAAAAAAATATAAAGGCATTTACTAAAGCCATCCATGCATGAGAATTTCAAATTTCTTTAATACATTTGTAAACAAAAACTATAGAAGTTAATATCCCTCCTGTATGCCATTTGTAATTGCTTTTATTATCTTTTTGCTAATATTATATCATCCTCATCCGTGGTACAGATTCAGACATTCTCAAATAATTCTTTTGTAGCCATTATGAAGTGGCTACTTCACTTTCAATAAAAGCACACAGAAAGATAGAGGCAACAGGAAAAAGATCAGTTTGCTGCCTGCCACAAGACTTTCCATGGTAGTGTTTCACAGTCCTGGAGAATTTACTAGGTCCAGAACATGGTCCTTCAGAAATTTGATTTTGACACTACGTCAAGACTGTCCACTTCCAAGGACTAGACTCATGTTACCACAGCTCATGAAGGACTGATGTGTGAAACTAGGAGAGTGCTTCACAGTGTGGGTGAGGATAAAACAAATTAGTGTTTAAATCCTGGCTCTGCCATATACTTGGTTCTATTACCTACCCAAGTTATTTTCCTCCTCATCTGAAAATGGGTATTAAAACTTGTTTTAAAGGGTTTTTTTTTTTTTTTTTTTTTTTTTTGCATGTGAATATCTAGTTGTTCTAGCATTATTTGTTGAAAAGACTATCTTTACTTCATTCTACTGCCTTGCTGCTTTGTCAAAGATCACTTGACTCCATTTGTGTAAGCCTATTTCTGGGCTCTCCATTCTGTTCCATTGATTTATTTGTCTGTTCTTTCACTAATGCCACATTGTCTTGTTTACTATAGCTTTATAGTAAGTCTTGAATTTGAGTAATGTCAGCCCTCTGACTTCGTTCTTCTTCTTCAATATTGAATTGGCTATTCTGGGTCTTTTGCCTTTCCATATAAACTTCAGAATCAGTTTGTCAATATCCACAGAATAACTTACTGGGATTTTATTGAGAAAACTTACTGGGATTGCATTAAATCTATAGATCAAGTTGGGAAAAACTTGCATACTGACAATATTGTGTCTTTGTATCCATGTCTCTTCATTTATATAGTTATTTGATATCTTTCTTTAGTCTTGTAGTTTTCCTTATTTGGATCTTGTGTATGTTTTGTTAGATTTATATGTAAACATTTCAGTTTTTCTATCTTATATAAATGGTAATATGTTTTTAATTTCAAATTCCATTTGCTCATTGCTACTATATAGGAATGTGCTTGGCTTTTGTATATTAACCTTGGATCTAGCAACCTTTTTATAATTGCTTATTAGATCCAGGAGGTTTTAGTTGTTGTTGTTGACTCTTTCAGATTTTCTACACAGGCTTTCTGAGAACAAAGACAGTTTTACCTTTTCCTCCCCAATCAGTTTATCTCTTATTTCCTTTTCTTGTCTTATTGCATTAGCTAGGACTTCTCGGATAATGCTGAAAGGCAGTTGTGAGAGGGGACATCCTCCCCTTGTTCTTAAACTTAATGGGAAAACATCAAGTTTTTCATCATTAATTATAATTTTAGCCTGTAGGTTTTTTGTAAATGTTCTTTATCAAGTGAAGAAATGTCCCCTCTAGTCCCAGTTTGCTGACAATTTTAGCATACATGAATGTTGGATTTGTCAAATGCATCTATTTATATGATGATGTGATTTTTCTTTTTTAGTCTGTTGATATAATAAGTTACATTAATTGTTTTTCTTTCTTGAATATTGAACCAGCCTTGTATACCTGGGATAAATCCCCTCGGTTGTGGTGTATAATTATTTTATATATTTTGAATCATATTTGCTAATATTTTGTTCAGGACTTCTGCATATATGTTCATGAGAGATATGTGGTCTGTAGTTGTCATTTCTTGTTATGTCTTTATCCACTTTTGATATTAGAGTAATGCTGGCCTAATAAAATGAATTAGAAAATAATCTAATTGTTACTATTTTTTGGAAGAAATTGTAGAAAATTGGTATAATTTCTTTCTTAAATGTTTGGTAGAATCCACTAAATACATTTCATTCTGTTGAGAAGAGTAATTGTTGATTAAATTTCTTAAATTTCTTTAATAGATATAGACCTATTCAAGTTGTCTATTTCTTCTCAAGTGAGTTTTGGCAGCTTGTGTCCTTCAAGGAATTGGTCCATTTCACCCAAGTTATCAAATTTACAGAGATATAATTGTTCATAATATTTCACTATTATCCTTTTAATGTTCATAAGATGCATAGTGATGTTCCCTCTTTCATTATTGATATTAGTAACTTGTATCTTCTATATTTTTTCATAGATAGCTTGACTAAAGTCTTATCAATTGTATTGATCTTTTAAAAAACAGCTAATGGTTTTGTTGATTTTCTCTATGATTTCCTTTTTCAATTTTATTGGTTTATGCTCTAATTTCAATTATTTCTTTTTTTCTCTTTATACTGGACTTAATTTACTCTTGTTTCTGAAGAAAATTTAATTTACTTTCCGAAGTTAGAAGCTTAGATTGTTTGTTTAGAGCTTTCTTTTTTTCTAGTATATGCATTCAATGCTATAAATTTTTCTCTAAGCATGCTATAAATTTCCCTTTAAGCACTATTTTCCCTGCATCTCACAAACATTAATATTTCAATGTTTTCATTTTAATATTTCATATTTTCATTTTCATTTAATTCAGAATACTTTTTAAGTTCTTTTGAGACTTCTCTTTTTTTCAAGTGTGCTTTTAATCTCTGAGTATTTTGGGACTTTCCAGCTGTTATTGATTGGTAGTTTAATTCCACTGTGATCTGAGAGTAGACATTGCATGATTTCTATTATTTTAGATTTATTATGGTGTGTTTTATTGCTTAGAATGTGTTCTATCTTGGTGAATGTTCCATGTGAGCTTGAGAAGAATGTGTAAAGTGCTGTTCTTGGACAATGTCATGTATAGATGTCAATTATGTTCAGTTGATTGGTGATGCTGTTGAGTTCAACTATGTCCTTAACTGATTTTATGCCTGCTGTATCTGTCCATTTCTGCTACGAAGGTTTTAAGTCTCCAACTCAATCTAATAATAGACTGATATATTTATCCTTGGAGTTCTATCAGTTTGTGCTTTACATATTTGATGGTCTGTTGCTAGGTACATGCACATTAAATATTGCTATGTCTTCTTGGAGTATTACATCATTATGTAATGTCCCTCTATCTCTGATAAATGTTCTTACCCTGTCAGAAAATTAATATAGCTACTGTCTGAAATTAATATAGCTACTTTCAACTTCTTTTGATTAGTGTTAACGGGGTATATCTTTCTCAATCTCTTTACTTTTGATCTATATGTGTCTTTATATTTAAAGTAAGTTTCTTATATACAACATATTGTCAGGTCTTCTGTTTTGATTAATTCCGACAATGTCTGTCATTAAATTGGTGCATTTAGACTATCGATGTTCAGAGTGATTATTGATATACTTGGACTAAAATGTCTACTATATTTGTTACTGTTCTCTATTTGCTACACTTGTTCTCTGATCCAATTTTGCCTTTCACTCTATTTCGCCTTTTCAGATTTTTAAATGAACATTTTATATTATTATAATTTCTCTCCTCTCTTAGCATATCAGCTAAATTGCTTCTTTTTTAACCCTTTTTTTAGTGGTTGACCTAGAATTTACAATACACATTTTTAAGTAATCCAAGCCTACTTCTAAATAATATTTTACTACTTCACAGATAATATCAGTACTTTATAACAAAATATTTCAAATTCCTCCTTCTCATCTCTAGTATTACCGCTGTCATTTATTTCCCAAATACATACACATACATAAGCCTATATATATGCAAAAATGATAAAATACATTGTTGTTATTATTATTTTGCACAAACTGTTATTTCTTTAATCAATTAAAAAGTAAGAAAATAAAAGCTTTTGTTTTACTTTATTTT
>NW_016804690.1:7692173-7698462 GCF_001698545.2 Rhinopithecus bieti
TTGCACAAACTGTTATTTCTTTAATCAATTAAAAAGTAAGAAAATAAAAGCTTTTGTTTTACTTTATTTTTTCTCTGATAGTCTGCCTTTCTTTATGTAGATCCAAAATTTTACTTATTTTTTTTTCTGATAAACTTTTAAAAGATTTTTTGCAAGGCACATCTACTGGTAACAAAGTCCCTCAACTTTTTTTTTCTTTGAGAAAGTATCTATTTATCCTTCACTTTTGAAGAATAATTTCACAGGGTATAGAATTACTTGTCTTAGAGTTTTTTCTCTCAATACTTTCAAATTTTTACTCCATTCTTTTCTTGATTGCATGATTTCTGAGGAGAAATTGGATGCAATTCAGATCTTTACTCCTCTATAGGTAACATCTTTTTCTTCTCTGCCATCTTTAAAGATTTCTTCTTTATCTTTGATTTTCTGAAGTTTAATATGATATGCCTACACATAGTTTGGGGGATTTTTGGCATTTATAAGTTTGGAGTTCTCCAAGCTTCCTGTATCTGTGATTTGGTGTCTCATATTAATTAGTAAAAATTCTGTCATTATTGCTTCAAATGTTGCTTCTGGTCCTTTCTTGTCCTTCAGGTATTCCCACTGTGTGTATGTTACACCTTCTGTAGTTTTCTCACATTTCTTAGAAATGCTGTTTTTTATTTCAGACTTTTACTCTTTGCTTTTCAGTTTTGGAAGTTTCTACTGACATAGCCTCAGGCTCACAGATTTTTTTCTCAGCTGTGTCCAGTTTACTAATGAGCCCATCAAAGGTAGTCTTCATTTCTTTTACAGTGTTTTTGATCTCTAGCATTTTTTTTCTTTCTTAAAATTTCCATGCTTCTGCTTGCTTGTCCATCTGTTCTTGCATATTTTCTACTTTTTCCATTAAAGCCTTTAGTGTATTCATCTTATTTAAAAAAAAAAAAATCCTATTCTGAAAATCCCAACATTCCTGCCATGTCTGACTCCTTCTCATGCCTGTTCTGTCTCTTCAAATTTTTTCCTCTTAGTATGCCTTGTAATTTTTTTGTTAAAAGGTGAACATGATGTACTGGGTAAAAGCAACTAAAATAAATAGGGCTTTAGTAATGTGGTGACAAGGTGTAGGGGAAAGGAAGTGTTCTGTTGTCCTATGATTAGGCCCCAGTCTTTTGGTGAACCTGTGTCTCTGGGCTATAAGATTCACCAGTGCTTCTCAGTCACCCCTCCCTATGTTGGACGCAATGGTTAGAGATCACTGAGTTGGGTGTTGCCCTTCCTCCAAGTAGACTAGGCTCTGATAAAACTCTAATAAGGCTCTGGAAAAAGAGTTTCTCCTGAGGTTAGGCCTTGTTTGGAAAACAGAATACTCTGAAGTATTTCAAAATGGTTCTTTTCCTTTCTCCCTGCTGAACATACAAGGGGATTTTTCTCAGATATTCACTGTGAGAACCTGGTAGAGTTCCAGGAGGAGGAACAGACAAAAGTCTAGGGGCCAATCTATGACTGAGGTTTTTGGAGTCTTTAACTCTCAGATTTGTCCACATTGAGCCTCCTGCAATTCACCAATTACAATTTAGGTTTTTCTACCCTGATACTGGTTCCTACAGAGGTTTCTAC
The DNA here is from genome assembly GCF_001698545.2 of Rhinopithecus bieti. Lineage (NCBI taxonomy): Eukaryota > Metazoa > Chordata > Mammalia > Primates > Cercopithecidae > Rhinopithecus > Rhinopithecus bieti. The sequence goes on from NW_016804690.1 coordinate 7,693,776, forward strand.
TCCTAAGTACCTGCTCCTGTAAGTTATGATTCTCTTAACTGCCTGTATGTCTCTCCAATTTTGGGGACAGTGGTTTGCCCTATGACTTCAGTACTCTGGCAGATCTAAGAAGAATTGTAGATTTTTTAGCCAATCAGTTTTTTTTGTTTTTTGTTTTTTTAACTTGTTAGGATAGAGTGGTGACTTCTAAGCTACTTACATTCCAGACTGCAATCATTGGCATTTGCACAGACATTACCTAGCTCATAGTTCTTGGAAATGAATATGAATAAATGGCCATAGAATTAAGTACTGACTTAACAAAGCTTCTGTCTGCTTTTTGATTTGTATGTGCTGAACCAAGGATGATCAGTTGTAATGGTCTATGTTTTATCTTTGTTAGCCATCATATTTCAAAGAGGCTATGATATTATGACCCATAACAAAGAAAGTCTTTGAGGGAGAAATAGAATTATTCTGCAAGCATAACCAAGAGATGAATGAATAAGCAAATATGTAACTCCTTCAGATCTCCCATATCCTAAGTTTACTGATAGCATTAGTACTTCCAGAAATGTTTAATATCAGTATCCAAGCTCAAAGCATGCAAACAAACAAATCTTCTCTTTACCATAAAAAGATAAAATGGATATACTTTGAAGTAGTAGCATCCTATCTATAAAAGTTTTAAATTATATACCAATATCAAAATAGGTATAGTAGTTTTCTTCATCATGCCTAAGCTCTCCTTGTAGCCTCAATTAGGTATTCTTTGCTCCCTTTTCTTGCTTTCTGATAAATTTTGCCCAAAAGATTTCATCTGAATTGCAAACATATACTCCCACTCTTCTGTATTTAATGCTGCAAGTAACGTATGTTCTTTTTAAAATAAGGTTTTTCTTTGACATGTGCAGATTCATCTACATTCTTGGTTGGCCCTACAATCACCTCTGGCACACAATTGTCCAGGGTTGATTGGATTAAGGGATGCAGTATGTGACTCTCAAGTACAGACACAATTAACCACAGAATCAATTCTGGACCATGTTCTAATCTGAACAGCTAAGCTAGCTAGCCCCAACAATTGGATGTTCTAATTATCAGTGAAATAGTTGAGTAAAATACTGAAGTTGGTACTATTTTCCATTATATAATATCAAATAACAGTTTTTACTTTCACCCGTATTATACTGAATTACTGTTTTAAAGTTAAAGAGGTTTTTTTGTTTGTTTGTTTTTTGCCAAAAACCTTTTGTGTAATGGAGGGCAAGAGAAAGTTGTTCCATGTGATACATAAAACATCTAGGATTTAATTGAATGGCAGAGATCTTAGCTACTTTTTGGTTAGGTCAAATCAATGTACTGGTAGTATTTGCAAACATCTGGAAACAAGACATTAAAATAGATTATTATTTAGACTCATGCATATTTATGTGTCATTGCACATGCACATTTGTACAATAGTGCCTATTAGTTCCAAGTATATTAAAAAAAATAGATGGCACTATTTTACTAATTATTGTCATTTCATTTTTTTCTAAATACCTTTTCTTGTGCCCAAAACACTATAAAATGGATGAAAAACCATATCTTTACTAGCATATCTTGTTAGTCATCATAATTCTGGTATGGGTTATCTTTTTGTTTGCTTGTGTGTCTGTGTATAAGGTTTTTGTCTCACTTTGCAATATACCCACACTTTGAATTTGACTTGATAGAAGCATCTGAAAATGATTCAGATTATTTGCAAATAATTCCATGAAACATTGACTTTGACCACAAACGAGAAGTGATTTCAAAAAAAATGTACTTATTTCATATCTCTTGGTTTTGAGTCCAAATACTTTCTAGTTACCCCAATGTTAAAATGTACAGTTTTTTTTTTTTTTTAATGCCCTGAGTGACTGAACTGAGTCAGACAAAATAAGAACTCAATATTTTTTCTGATTCCAATTTGACATTATAGTTTCTGTGGCTTACAGACCACCGGAATTCTCAGATAATCAGACATAGGAAATACAGGATTGGTAGGAATCGACACAGACAATTGCTGTGGACGTTAGACAATGGCCCCTGTACCATCACACAATGTCTGGAAAAGCAAACATCTTCCAGAACTGCTGTTTTGCTCTCTGACATCATCACTACATGCCAAAATGCCAAGGTCTTAGCTATCTTCCCTCAAAGGTATTACCTCCATCAAGTATCAAAAAGTGAAGACTGATGACATAAAGAATTATCTAATGAAAAGTTCCTCTGGAATGTCTCTAAGCAAATCAGAAGGACACTGATGACAGCGCCTTTTTTTGACTACAGAGTTGAATCATCAAGATCCCTTTCTCTAGATAATTATTTTATTATATTTTATATACTGTTAATTCATTATTTTAATTTTAAAAAGTAACCAGGGAGGCTAGTTACTTCAAACATTCCAAAATCTTCCAAAGAAATAGGTTGTTACAGGCCACTTAGGTGCTGAGGGCCTGAAGGAAACAGGAAGATTTATATATCTTTAAAGTCTATATGGTTTTCCTATAAGCCACTTACCTACTTCCTTTGAGAAAGACAGAAGGGAGAAAAAAAAGATAAATGCTCACAGGAACTGATGATATAACACCGTGCAGCTGCTAATGCATATGGATGTGTCATGCAAATGTCCCTAGCAGAAACACATTCTTTAGTTTAAACCTGCAACCATATTCAGCAATAAAAGAGTTTACGAATCAAACTGCTGACTCCTTTTTTTTTTCTTTCTTTTTTCTTATCAGAACACTGCAGCATACATCTTACCAGGCAGAGTAAATCAAAAGAAGAATCAGCTGGAGTTACCAACGCTTGTTTTCCCCTGGATATCAGGTGTGGGCTGCAATTTTGCAGATCAATTTGTGAGCTGAAATAAGTAGCTGTGGTCCACTAAAACTCGAAATAAAGCTGGGTTTGGGTGATACTTGTGCTAACTTTGCAAAGGCCTTATCTTTGCAAAGGGACTTTGTAATTTACCAGCTGATTGGTTTTTTCCTGTCTAAAGATGTATGTTGATTACACCTTTATCTGAATATAAAAAGATGTGGAGGAGCTGAGAGGAATACTGAGTAATAGAACTTTGTTTTCTTGTCTTTATCTTTTCTATTCTTTTAGTCTCAAATTTTGCAGATTCTCTGATAAGTGGATAGGAAAAGTAGACTAAAGAGAAGGACAAAAAAAGGAGACTAAGAATAAGAAAAAAAAAAAGAGGTGGAAGGAATTTGGGGAGCAATCTTGTCACATTAAATTTTCCAAAGCATCGACATAGTTAGAGCATATAGCTGTGAATTTATTGTGTCATAGGCTTCTCCTCACGCTAGTACTGCGTATTTATTGAAAAGTTCTGTATTGGGGAATGAAAAATGTCAAACAGGAAACTTCAACTGTTACCTGGAGGGGACGTTAAATGGTGACTTGGGAGTGATTCGCTCCAACTTCTTTATGGCTGGGAGAAGGAATACCACTCTGACATTTTTTTATAGGCTTGTATGCAGAAGCTAAGCACTTAGAAGCACGAGGCAGTTGAGATTAGATGCGAAAAGAGAAAATGAGTACGTATTTGGGGATTAACCCACATTTGTGCTCTACAGGGAAGCAAGCTAGGCACTCACTTTGAAGGCACCACTCCAGTGAAACGCCATCAATTCTGAATGAAATTACTTAGGGTGAAATTGCATATCTGCAGGTGGCATCATCTTTGCTGTGCTCCAGGTTTATTTCTCCTTCCAACCTGGGTTTGACTGGCCTTTGCTAAAGATCACCCCTGAGTAGCCTAGACCTCTGGGAAAGGGCCTGGTGTCCTAAAAATAGCCACTCATTTCCTTTACCCTATGTTGACCACAGCGTGCTCCAAGCAGGGATCGGGCGAAGGGGTGGGGGAGGGGGGAACACCCGTATTCCTTTTTCTGGGACCCGGAGCCAAGAGTTTGTGGCTTAGCCTCGGAGAGCCTCGGGCAAAGGCGAGGAGGTTGGAAGGAGGAACAGCCGAACCTCAAAAGGCAATCAGTGGCTCGTTCTCTCCTTCCACCAGGATCCTAGGACATTCTCATATTCATTAACAGAACTCGGTCCACTCCAAGAGCCCAGGCTGAAGTCTTCACTCAGGCCCAAGGCAGGCTGGTTAGAAAACAGCTCTGGCAGGCCTTCCCTCCTATTCCTCCAAGCCCCCTGCCCGGGGTCAAGTCACGCCTAAAGGATGTAAGAAGCCTGCTCCAGGAGCCGGTCATTTACTCTTTTTCTTTGTTGTTTTCCTAGAGGTGAGGCGAGAAAAAACGCTCACAGAAAGAGAGAGAACGGTTGCAATTTGCACCCCCTCCCGCCCCTCGACGCAGGCAATTCCTCGCTTGCATCTGGCGGCGCGGGCCGAGCCGCCTCCGCGCGACTAATATACATATTTAGAGGGGGAGGTTGGGCGGCTGCTTCTTCTCCGGGTCAATGTGTTAATTAAAAGTTGGTCTGAGTTGGTCAGCACGCAGTCCCAGATGTGCTTAACAGCATGCAATTAACACATAAGGCAAATCTTTTTGAAGATACCAGAATTGAAAACCCCCCAAAGAAACTCCACCCCGCCCCCGCCCTTAACGTGAAATAGCGATGGCAAATAAGGGAAAAGTCATTAAAAGACGTAATTAAATGTGAGCCGCCATTCTTGAAGGGTGTCGAGCTGGAAAAAAAAATCCCTAAA
>NW_016804690.1:7698842-7705026 GCF_001698545.2 Rhinopithecus bieti
TTCCCACCCCATGTATATTAAATAGCCGGCGAGCGGCGGCCGCGCGGCGCGGGTGACCTAGCAAGCGCCGGGAGTCCCCGGCCTCTGCGCGGGCCCGCGCGCCGCCGCCGCCGCCGGCGATTGCAGAGGGGCCTCTCCCAGCCAGATTGGTTTCTCTATCCAGGGATAATTACCGCAAGCTCACTTGCCTAGCGTCCTTTATATTTTCAAAAACTGCAGGGGAAGAGTACGTATGTATTGGAGGGGGAGTGATAGTCATTCTAGATTTAAAAAATATTTATATGAAAAGTAACAGTATTCACGGAGACACCTAATGTCATCATCGACCTCATCCGAGGAGCAGGTCCGGGTTCCACTGGCCCAAGGCTGCATCTGACAGCTCCCGTCTGCCCGCAGTTTTCTACCTTATTTAGCCCTTTGCCCTCGGTTCTCAGGCCTCCACGTGTCACTTTGCTTCTATTTGTGTTTTCATTTGGGTTGACTTTGTGTGTGTGTGTGTGTGTGTGTATGTGACACTTCTCAGAATCCACCAAAGACCTTGAGTAAGAGCTGTTGGCTGCATCTTCCCTCTCTCTGAAATCTGTTAGTACCCCTCCCCCACGTCCACATCCCTCCTCATTCTCCTGCCCATACACATTCACAGGGGCAGGCGCTCCTATGCACGCCCACATTCACCCATACTCCCACACAGCATTCATTGCAACTTCCGTACTTGCAGAAGCCATAGGAGGACTTGGTGCTCAGTTGGGCACCTTAAGGCCACACCGACCTCTAAGTCAACTTATTGGTTATCATCCTAGACTTTTGTCTTAACATGTTTTGGTTTCAGGGATGCCACATGATCCGACCACCCAAAAGGGGGCTGGGGATAGCAAATCTAACCAATTAATTATGTGTGTCGTATCTAAAGGGCGTGCCTTATTGATGACACCTAATGAAGCAAATAATAGATTTGCAGTATCTCAGCTATTCATCTGGTCCTTCCAGAATACCAAGTATTAAGGAGAGATGGATAGTGATGGATGGAGAGAGAGACAGAGAGGAGAGGGGGAGGGGGAGAAGGGGTCGGCTACAGATCCTTGGAAACAGACCAGATTTGTTGAGTGTCGGCTTGAAGAAGGTAGTCTGAGCGATGATTTAAACACCGGAGGCATCATTGTTAACTAGTGTCCGACGACTGTCCCCCGCCCCCACTGTGCCTTCCTCCCGCTCCTTTCTTTTCTCCCTTTTGTAGGATACAGAAGGTGAATAATGAAACCATTTTGCTAATAGTTTATGAGCCATGAGATTGGAAATGTATATGGATAGACCGGAGCACCAGACTAAAATCATTTGAAAGAAGCGTGAGGCTTGGCAGAGAAAGAAAGAAACCCTCCGTGTCCTGTTTTCCCAGCCCGAAGCGGAAAGGGACGAATGAGGTGGCCTCTTGCCTTTCCCTCTCCGCTCCACCCGAGGACAGCGGCTTGGCCGGTCCTCCTGCCAGCGCCTAGCCCTCCTCGTCTCCCCAAGGGGCTGGAGCGAGAGGGAGATGAATTGGGGCGATGGAGAGATAGCGCGAGCGGGAGATAATCGTTATCACCAGGGTTTTTCTTCCAGTGATGGATCTGAAAAGATCTATCACGCAGGGTAGCTCTCCCAGAGACTTGAAACAATAGACGTGAACTTCATGCTGCAGACAGCCACAGGGGCGCTGTCCGTGCGTCTGTCATTTCTGTCCCCATAGGACCTGTTCCCCTAGTTACGAACACCCAGAACTTGAGAAATGCCGCGAGCACCCACCCACCCACCCACCCGACCTCCACATTCGGCCCACTAGGAGGTTTGCCCAACGGCTTTCTTTGCTGAGTTGCTGCAGTTTCAAAGCCTGGACTCTGGAGGAGGGATGCAGGGGCACCTAAGGGGATTGGAGGTGGAATAGGGTGGAAGGTGAGGCGATGGCCTAGACCCACAAAGGGGCCGTAAAGCCTGGGGAAATCCTAGGAGCTGACTCGGAACGGTGGCCCAAGCCAATGGCCCGCAAGAGACCGCCCCGCATTTGGCCGGGAGTCCCAGAAGAGAGCGGAGGCGCGCGGGGGAGGGCGAGGGCGGGCTTCTCTGGAGGCAGCGGGCTCCAGGCCGGGCTCCCTAATCGGGTCAGCAATTGGAGCGGGAAGGCCGGACAGGTAGGTGGCGTGGGGCGCACAAGCCCGGCAGCGGTAACCCGGGACGCCTGTACTCCTTCCAACCCGGTCTTTAAGAACCCTTAAGCGCGCTCGGGACCGGGACCCAAGGGCGGCACCGCAGCCTCCCAGGCCCTTGGGGCAGCCTGGGAAGGGCGGTCCATCAGCTCTCGCGACCCGGGCGCGGTCTTCGCGGGGTCTGAAAAGGGAGACGCACGCAAACGCCTGCGTGGAGCCGTGGGCGGTGGGCACACCCCGCAGGGGGAGCTACTGCTGTGGCCCCCTTAGCATTTCTGCATTTTTCCACTCTTTCCAAACTGGATTCTGGGGAAAACAGAGTAACCTTTGCTTTTAAGAGGAGGTAGCTAGTGGGAAGTGGTCTTAGGAGGAGGTAACTGGTGGGCAGCAGTGTAAGGAAAGGCGCGATTGGGTCAGCAGCACCACCACATAAACTGCATGGGGGACCCTCTGGTTTTCGCCCTTTGGGGTACAAGTAGAGGTTGGGTGTTTCACCTCTTGTGTAGGGTAAGCGCTGCTGGCATTGGGCAGAGGTTGGGGCACTGGAAAGAAAAAGCACCACCGTCCCCCGGCTCCCTCCCGTCACCCCCCAGCTACTGCTACCGGCCGCTTTTAGGCCCACGGGACGGGCTTGGCCCCCACTTCGCAGGCCTGACGCTGAGGCATAGAGCGTCCAAAGAGGAGCAGAGCAACCTCCCTGCACCTGCGGACTCGCCTCTCCCGGTACCTGGCGTCAGCTGCAAAATCTTCAATTTCCGCAATCCCCACACCCAGCCGTGGTGATCGTCCTATTGACCCTGGTTTCTGTGCGCCATTCAGGATAGACTTAGCGCAGCAACCTCATGAACTGGGGGAGTCTGGTGTATGGAGCGAGTGTCTGTTATCTTCAGGGGGCTTTATTTTTAAGGAAGCACCTAGAATGAAAATGAAAATCTTACTGAGCCGCTCACCACCCACAATCTGGCCTGGCCAAAAGGAAAGGGGAAGGGCGGGCAGTAAGTTGTGTTCAGGAATCTCAGTCAAGTAGATCCCATCCGTTGGGTCTGCAGGTGTGAGCGGGTGCAGCAAAAGGGCGTCCAAGGACAGGGGTGAGGGCGTGCGGGGTGATTAGTAAGGAAGACCCCATGGCAAAACCCCACGGCTCTAGCTCGCAGCTCGCGCTTACCCTGGAGCTGGCGACCCCAAGCAAACGATGACGTGACCCGGGTGCCCGCGTTTGCCCTCCCGGTAGGCCAGAGCCTAGGGTTGAAGTAAAGTTGCTGAGTGGGTTATTGTCGCTTCTGGGGAAGGAAATCTGCACTGCAGGAACTCCTTTGTGCCTTCTGCACTCACCTTTCGCACTTCCATCCAAAATTCTGGGTTACCTAAATTCCTGTCCCAGTACCTCAGGAAAACGCCAACTCCTGGCATCGCTTCCCGCTTTCCCTCCCAGTCACTCCGGTACTCCCAGAGGGAGCCGGGTTTCCCTCCGCCCCCTGGCTTCAACAGCCAGCCACTCTGGGAGTTCCGCTCTTTGCCCTTCCCAGCCAGTGCCAGTTGCTGGGTGGGGGAGAAGGGTAGCAAAGGTAGGTGGGTAGGGAGGGTCAGGTAAATGGCGCGATTCTTCCCCCTTCCGCAAAAGTAACAATACTATTGTAAATTCTATTGAATTTCATCTCTCTCTCCCAATCTGTCCCCTCACAACTACTGCAAGGGAGGCGGGGATGGGAGTAAGGTCGTCCCCGGAAAGGGGGGGCAAAATGCACGCCTGCTCCTCTCATTTGTTAGTTGCTTCGGTCAAAAAGTTTGCTATTTATAGGCTACACGCGGCAGCCCGAATCTCCGCGCCCGCTTCCGAGTGCAAAGTGAGAGCGATCCCGGAGACGCCCAGCGGCCCGACTCCGTCGTGTCCCTTGATTTGTTTTGTTTTAGTTCTGCTCTCACGCGGCAAGCAGCCAGGGAGAAGACAGTGGGGAACCCCGAAACACCCTCTGGTAGTAGCAAGGAAAACAGTTCTGCAGTCGGTGAATGTGAGTCCGCGCTTGACCCCGCTCCGCGCGCGCGAGCGAAAAGGCTGGGAGGAGACGCAGCCGCCCCGCCACAGCCACCGCCGCCGCCGCTGCTGCGCGCGCCCCTTGCTCAGTCCTTGGCCTCCGCCTCTGCCCCTTCAACCTCCAGCTCCACGCGCTCTCTTTCTCTTGTCCCTCCTCCCCCTTTGATTTCTCCCTTCTCATTCTCTATTTCGCTGCATCTCTTGCCCTCCCCCTCACCTCTTTGGCACTACTCTCAACTTCCAGCTGAGTTTGCATCTGGGCGCAAAATGAGTCAAGACTGGCCTTTACGTGGGAGGCGGGGTGGGCGTGTGTGTTTTATAAAGAATAAAACTGCGGGGCTGGGCGGGTCGGGGGTGATGAGGGGGAAAAGCGCGTGCCTGAGCTGGCCGTAGAGCGCGGCCCGGCGCGCTGGGGGAGCGGACGAGGTGCGTCCAGATGGAGACCTTTCCTTTCGCAGTGGCTCCGACCTCGGGATGAGGACGCGGTGCCCAGGAAGCCTGGCCATTTGGGACCATCCCTACGCGGACCGGGGACAGATCTCTCTTAATCAAAATCTCAGAACCGCCCTGGGCGGAAAGCAGGGAAAGGAGAGGAAGGACGTGGTCTCATGCTGTGGCTAGCCGGAAATAGAGTCAGGGTCAGGTCTCTGAATTCCAGGTACTGCGACACCTTTTTCCAGCGGCGCCGCCAGGACTCGCTTGCTGTGAGAGCAAAGGTGCAAGCGGATCGCGGCGGTCCGTCCATAGGCCTTGACCTTGTCCTCTTTTTCTAAATGCCGGAGACGCAGACTATGCGGTGTTAGAAATCAAACGTCAAGGGGACGGGGCCACAGCAGGCTGGCGAGGTTCCTCGAGCCTCAGCCCGGAGCGAGAGAAGCTTAGCCGCGCCAAACGCACGGGGAAGAGCGGTGCGCTCGGAGCCGCGGCCAGGCGCTCTGTCTCGCAGGCGCGCGGCGGCTGGCAGGAAACTCGCACACGGTGGGTCAAAGTGCCCTTTCCCGCCTGAGTTGAGGCACACTTTTCGGGGTACGGGATGTGGAGAAGGTTGTGACTGAAAATAAACCCGGGGCTTGGATCCGTGAGGCCGAAAATGAGAGACCAGAGCGGGGGTAGAGAGGAATTAAGAACAAGTAAGGGGAGACCGCTGGCTTCGCTTCTCTGGCGCGCAGGGCCCTGTGCCCTCAGTGTGCGCATCGGGATCAACTTCTTAGGCACCACCAATTTCTCCTTCCTCTGTAAAAGTCGCAGTTAGAGTCCCCTTTTGGCCATATTTCCCCGAAAGTGCCCAGGCGGCCTTTGCGGATAGATTGGCAAGGAGAGAAGATCCAGCGCCAGTCTGTGTCGGTGCCATTTGGAGGAGACCTACTCCTCAGGGTGTGTGCGCCCGAAGTTCCTCGTCACAAACTATGGGGGCTGGGGCGTGGTCTGTTCCCAGCCCGCATCCCCAGTCCCTCCCAAGCTCACATTGCAGCAGCAGTCTGGTTCATACAGGACCCGGGGCGCCCACATCTGGCCCTGAGCTGCCCAGATTCTCAACGTGGCCCTCCCAAAACCACTTTCCAAAACTCAACTGCCCAGTTAAAAGCAGAAGCAAGTTTCTGCCACTAACTCTGGGCCACATTCGGAAATATGGGTAGATGCGAACTTAATATCTTCATAGGCAGAAACCGGTGGCACTGACCTATAAAGTTGGAATTCAGGTGCTGGAGGTTGGAGGTGCGATGTCTCAGTAGCTCTCAGCCCTGTTCCCCAACAGTAAATGCCCTCCGCTCTTTGGTTGAGGGTTTATCTTAGCTGTTGATCTTTGCCCTAAGCCCTAGTGAGAAAGGAAGGAAAGGAGAGAACAGGTCAAAGCAAGAAAGGCTTACTTTCTGAGGAAAGAGACAAGGGGGGAGAGAGAGAGAGAGAGAGAGAGAGAGAGAGAGAGAGAGAGAGAAGAAGAAGAAGAAGAAGGAGGAGGAGGAGGAGGAGGAGG
>NW_016804690.1:7705310-7724333 GCF_001698545.2 Rhinopithecus bieti
TGAGAGAGAGAGAGAGAGAGAGAGAGAGAGAGAGAGAGAGACCCCATTGCCAGCTGTCTTTCTTTCCACCTTGTTTAGTTTGAAAAGCCCACGACTTTCGAGAGCGAAGGAGCTGGTTAGCCAAGGACCCTCAGACACATTTAAATACCCCATCCCCAAAATGTTTCTATGACAGGCGTCGCTCAAGTGTTGGCCAAAGTTGGAGAAGGCCTGAGCGCGGGCTCCTAGTATCTCCGGCAGTTTTGCTTTAGCGTAAACTCTGGGTCCTGAAGATGGGGCGCTAGGCGCCAGGCTCCTGGGTAGCGGGGGGAGCAGAGTGTTTGGAGTCTAAATCATTCATTTCGCTTTCAAGAATTTTGTGAAGCATTAGGGCTTTTCTCGCCTTTGACGGGATCTTAAAACTCCGGAGCTTCCGTCGCTTAGGAAAGTGACTTGCTCTGGCTGTGACACTCACTCGCTCAGCTCTCTGTGCGGCAATGCTGGCCATATCTTTCTAGTTCGCGCTCCCAACAGCAGGCTCCTTTCTGGCCTGTGCTTCTCCACACTAGGCCTCTGTGGTGTGGCCTCTAGAGCCGTGGGTCTTTACTCATAGTCTAGGGCTCTAGATAGGAAGGACGCCAAGTTCTCCTTCTCCTTGTGAGTAAAGATGGCATTTCTACCATGTAGACAAAACTAGACAACAAACTTTTGAGGTGGTGACAGAGAACGGAGAGGCCCATTTGTTTACAAATCAGGTAGTGAAGAAAGAAGAGATTTCACTTCCTCCAAATTAGCTCATTTTCAAGCAACTCTGGAAAATGGCAGGAACAGGAATTGTCCTCTTATAAATACTTCAGGTCTGTGACCTGTAACCCCCAAAAGGAGGCAAGGAAAGGGTAACCATACACCTGTAACCCCCAAAAAGAGGCAACAAGAGAGCGTCCATGCACGTGGAATTGGACACATTTGGGTACCTGTGTCCATCTGCATACGGGCCCTGCTTTTCTTAGATGGCCTTAGATCAAGGTTATAAGTGGCAGCCACTATTTTACCAATAATCAAAGCATAATCTCTTGACAGTTCCTAAATTGTGTTTTTCATGGTGCCACTGGCTGCTAAGTTGCCAGGGATGCGATAATCAGCTTGAACCATCCCAGACCAAGATAACTTTATGAGCCTTAAAATTCCCCCACCTTTCTCAATCCCACTTGTAATTCCTCAGCCACCATCCTGCCTTCTCTACCAGCATGGCTATGTCATCTGGGTACTAAAATGGCCTGAGAACCAATCCCAGTTGTTCATTTCCCTTTCCCCAGCTAGACCTTTGACTTGAATAAAGAATTACTCGGCCTAGCTCAAGGTGTCACACACCTGTAATCCCAGCACTTTGGGAGGCCAAGGCAGGAGGATCACTGGACTCTGGAATTTTGAGACCAGCCTGAGCAACACAGTGAGACCTCCCTCTCTACAAAATGTAAAAAATAAAAATTCCTGAGTGTGGACGGATGAAGGCAATGGCTAAACTTTTCCTAAAAGTTGGAACAATTCCTTTCCTCCCTCCCAGATGGCTGACCCCAATGCCATCTTTCTTAGGTCAGCAACTCCAGAACTCCAGCAATGGGGTCTTCCTAATCTTGTGCTCTCCCTTATTGGGATTTCTTTTTCTAAGAGGTGAGTGTGTAGAAGAACTGAGCACAATCTCCTTCCAGGATTTTATTTGATCATTAAATTTACACATTTCAAGGCCAAGAGCTGAGGCCTGAAATCCAGATGGCAGGAGGGAGGGAATTAGGGAGAACCCAAAGAACTAAGTGACTATTTGACAAGGAATTTCAATTAACTTGATACTCTTCTATTATGTCTCACCAATTTGAACTCAAACTCTTCCCCTTAAGTGAAGAAATACAGTTCTCCAATTATGTGACTGTATTAACCATACATTCAGGGCTGTATTCTGGCAGAGCAATTTTGGAAGTTGACCACTGAATACGTATGCAACCTCCAAAGTCTTCTGCGCCCTCCAATATCTCACTTCATTTTGACATAAAATAAAAGCATTTACTTTCATCCGGTTCTTGGTCACCTTCAACAGGTTGGTTTCAGTTGCTATATTTCTCAAATTTCCTTACAATAACAGCACATGAACCAGATATGTTTGCATTCCATGGGACAGGATTACTCCCTCTTCAGTTCTCCAGGTAGTTCTAGCTAAAACTGCCTTTACTTTCACCTGAGTTACACACCTGCTTGAGGTGAAAGTGAAGATTTTTTTTAACCTGAATTATTGAAATACTTGTTCCCTTTTTTTTTTTTTTCTTTTCTGACTATTTGGAATAAACCTGGTCATTAATACTTATGGTCGTATTAACATTTAAATAGACATGTCATAAAAGATAAACATGCCTTTTATGGAGAAATTTTCTTTGAGGTATTTAAAAATCACAGCTTGGGTATTTAGCATAGCTTCAGGAAATTGGAACTTTGCAAATAATGGACAACTGAACTTATTTTCAGAACTTTTCATTTAACATTAGGATACTTCTTCAGAATTACATTCTCTAATTCAACTGAATCTGCCATTAATTGCTTTAACAAGTATGTGTTTAAATGAGATTGTTTGCAACATATCCACCTGTACAACCTATTTGACAGGAGTTTACAATTCACAAAAATTAAATTTGGGGCAATATAGTATATTCCATTGATCCAATTTATTTAAGCTATATTGTACTGCCAACATCTTAATAGTAAAAAAAAATAAAAGACATTTCTTCGTGGAAGAAAATGTATGTATTCTTTTTCAGGAAGCCTTGATGAATACTTAGTTTGTCTCCCATGTTCTTTATTTTTTTTGTTACATGCATCATTGCTTCTGATTCATTGATCTCACATAAATTAAAAGAAGATTCAAGTTACTGATTTCTGAAAATTATATCCCCTCTTAGCCAGAATAATTTTCAATTATTTTAAACATTTTAATGTAATTTAGAAGAGAGAAAACTCCTACACATATTCATTAATTGATGATTACCAAATTAGCTAAACTGTTGACAACATTTGGTTCACAACTATTAGTGAACATTTGGAAGTGAAGATGTAACATCAGGAAAAGTGACATTTCAGGTCCAATGCAGTGGCTCACACCTGCAATTCCTGCTCTTTGGGAGGCCCAGGAGAGAGAATTGCTTGAGGCTAGGAGTTCAACACCAGCCTGAGCAACACAACAAGATCCCTTGTCTAAAAAAAGAAAAAGAAAAATTAGCCAGGCATGGTAATACATGCATATAGTCCTAGCTACTCAGGAGGCTGAGGCAGGAAGAGAGCTTGAGCCCAGGAGTTCGAGGTTGCACTGAGCTAAGATCCCACTGCTGCACACCAGCCTGCAGGACATAGTGAGACCCTCTCTCTATATAAATAGGTAAATAAGTAAAGTTGCAGTTTCTGCTATCAGTGTGACAATCCAAGAATGATATTCAAAATCAAAGGGCAAATGAAAAGTGGCGCAATGAAATAAAGGGAATAAGGACAACTTGTCAGCTGCTATCTTCTAGATGTGGTATTCCACTCCTTAAAATCATTTGGGTGATATATTGTGTGAAATTATTTTGTATGGGAAGAAGAAGCTTCTTCCTTCTTCTACTGGGTGTCCAAGTTAATATTTACTTTTTAATGAGGTAAACTTCACGTAACATCACATTTATCATTTTAACCATTTTAAGGAATATAATTTGGTGGCTTTTTTTTTTTTTTTACAACACTCACAGTGATGTGCAACCATAATCACCGTCTAAATCCAGAACATTTTTATCACTCCAAAAGGAAGCCTCATCCCATAAGCAGTCAATCCTCATTCTTCCCTCCCCTTCAGCCACTGTCATGCCTTAAACTGCTTTCTGTCTCCATGGATTTGCCTATTCTCGACATTTTATAACTAATCATTTAACATTTGGCCTTTTCTATCTGGCTTCTTTCACTTATTATCTTCATATAACTTCATTTGTTATAAAGTTTCATCCATATTGTAACATGAGTCAGTTCTTCATCCCTGTTTATGACTGAATAATATTCAATGTTATGGATATATCACCTTTTGTTTACACATTCATCCATTGATAGACATTTGGGTTGTTTCCACTTTTTGGCCATTATGAATAATGCTGCTGTGAACACGTGTGTACAAAGTTTTGTTTAAACATATGTTTTCTGCTGTCTTGGGTCCAACTTTGTTTAGGAACCAACCATACTGCTTTCCACAGCAGCTGCATAATTTTACATTCCCACGAAATATGTATGTGGGATTTAATTTCTCCATTCCCCCTCAACATTTATTTTTCTTTTATTTCTGATAGCCATACTAGTGGGTATAAGTGGTAATTCACTGTTGTTTCAGTTTGCATTTTACTAGTAACTAATGATGCCAAGTATATTTTCATGTGCTTATTGGCCATTTGTATATTCTCTTTGGAGAAATGTCTATTCAGAGTCTTGAGGATTTTTAAATTAGGGCTTTTGTCTCTTTGTTGTTGTTGAGTTGTAAGAGTTCTTTATACATTCTGAATATTAAACCCTAAGATATAGGATTTGCAAATATTTGTATTTTCTTTTATTCTGTGGGTTGTTTTTATACTTTGTTGATAGTGATCTGTTATTCATAGAAGTTTTTAATTTTGATGAGTTCCCAGCAGTATTTTTTTGAGACTGGGGTCTCACTGTGTTGCCCAGGCTGGTCTCCAACTTCTGGGCTTAAGCAATCCTCCTACCTCAGCCTGAGGATATAGCAGTAGTTATTTTTTTTAACAATAAAGACATTACACATCCATGAAAAGACTCAGATTAAACACAACACAAAACAAAAATTTAAAACCCAGGTAAAGAGAAGACACTTCTTTAATGCCCAACCAATGTTAGCAAATGCAGACTATCAGGCAGTATGTAAAGTTAGTGCTGTTCAAGAAAAGGAAACAGGTAGGGCAACACTGACCTTTTTCTTCGAAGAAGCCCTGAGTTATTCAGATAAGGTGTCGAGCCTATGAATGAGATCTTTTATCTCAGGATGACAGAAGTTATTTTTTTAAAAATTATCATTATCAAATCCATCTACCAAGAAATTTCAAATAGTCTCCTCTGTTTAAATAACATTAAGGAGCTGCCTTAAACCAACAACAACCAGGAAAATCAAAAGGTTGACAGGGTGTTTCCAATTTAGCAGTTTCTAACACACAGGCCACAGTAGTCAGATGACATGCTTGTACAGTTACAGAGAGAAAGTTCTTGGAGTCAGAGAGAAGAGAAATTAAATCATTGCAAAACATTTATAAGACAAAACTTAATAAAAGAGTAAGGATATCTATGGACATTATTAAATGTAAAGGCTTTGCCTATTATTTTAAATTAGTTGCTTTTAGACAATTAATTTATTGATTAAAAACAACGAATGCAGTGGTTTAGATGAGATCTTCATTTTATTTTAATTATTTAGCTATTGAGTAAGAAGACTTATGGTGGACACTGGTTTGGAGACCTCTGATTTTGTCCACTAGAGGTCTTGGATCAAATTTCTGCATTTGTCATTTTATGGAGTGTGCTAATGGGCAAACCCCTGGATACTTCCTAAGTACCTGTGCAGAGTGCTCTTGCGTGGCCAATGAGTACATGTGTGTCTGTCACCTGAACACATTCTGAGGGATCCCAGGGAAATTCTGTTTCCTTATCTGCAAAATAACACCTTTATCTGATAATTATTGTGCAGACAAAAAGGAATAACATATGTGAAAATGTTTTTTACATAGGAGACATATTTATTTTAAAAAGTGGAAGCTTTAGTGTGTTTCCTTTCTAATGTAGCTCTTACAGTCTACCAGATATTGTCCCAAGAATTAAAAAATATTTTAAAATTAACTGAAACAATTTTACAAAGTAGGTACTATTATTTTCCCCATTTTACAGGTTAGAAAACTGAGCCAGGGAGTTTTTCTATAACTTGCCAGAGGTCATATAGCTGATGAATGGCAGAGCTAGATTTTTAAGTCAGGCAGTCTGATTCAAGAGTTCATGTTCTCAGTTACCTACCACATTATGCTGCTTAGAATAAAATAATTCAGAGATTTCAGATGAAAATCTGAATATTTGTATTGAAGCAACAAATACTTATTGAGTACCTATTAGGCATTAGACTTCTCTTTAAACATTGGAAGGTCTAGCAATGCTCGGGCTGCTCTCCTGAATTCTCTTATGGCAACCATCAGCTGGAGGTGAGTTTTCAAGGCCATCTTTTGATGGGGTCACCAAACTTGGCATGATTTATTCACCTGTTTACCTGCATAAGCCATGTCATTAATCACATTTGTTACTGCTAACATAAGACACGGGCACGAAAAATAGCTTATAACCAAAACATATAAGCAAAAGGCAATAATAAACATAGAAAATGAGCATTGTGGCATGAGTTTAGCTTTGCAAAGTTCTCTTGCTGTTAGTATTAACCCCAGAGCAATGATACTTTGAACAAGCATTTGCAATTTAAGTGTTTAAGATCAGAAGAGTAAGAAACACCAACACAAAAAGCAAATTAATATCAATCAATATACCGGGAATGTATTTGACACTCCCCTAACTGGAAATCTCTAATAATTAATCTTTTATGCAGAGATTTTTCAGTTATAGAATTTATTTCCTTATTTTATGCACAAAAGGTAAATAATGAGGAATATCACATCTATTTCAAAAAGCAGGCTTCAGAATATGCCACAAAGTTGGGAAACAACCCAATGTCTAATGCTTTCAAAGTATTCATGCAGTGCAACTGGGCAGTGCTCATAGCAATTAGCCTGAGTACTGTGGGCTACAGAAAGGTCTCTTGAATAGAGAGATAATTGAATATGCAGAGTACTGTATTATCATTACATGTATTCCAATGCACTCTATTTTTTTCACAATGGTTAATTATTATTGATGAGGATACTTGATTAGCAGGAACCTTCCCTTTGTATATGTGTCTATACCAAGCCAAGTTTACTCCTGCTATTTGCCTACTTAAGATCAAAGAGTCTGCTTTTTGAAGATCTCGTACCAAGCAGAAGAAATATTTTAATATTCTCTATGTTGTGGCCAGTGTCATAGAGCTTGAGCCTCGCCATGATTTGGCCAACATTATTTCCATAAACATGAGCCAGGTGTACTATGGAATTTGCCAGGTTGATGGCATGGGTGTATATAGCACAGTTGGCGCAGGCATTTTATCTGTGTCTAAATAACCAGCAGAAAACCTTTCAGTGCTGTACCACTTGGTGTGATATAATTTGTTTAATATTATAGAATGTTAATAACTGCAAATTTATTGATTTATTGAACAATATGTGTTAAGTATCTATTAGGCTTCAAGGCAGGGTTTTATAGATACTTTCTTCCTACATGGTACTATGGGGTGGGTGGGAAGGTAGCTAGGTAAAGAAACATTTTGAATCCCACAGAGAGGAAAGTGAGGCTTAGAGATTACTGCCCATGACCCCACAGCTAGTCTGGATGCAGAGCTGAGACTCAAACCTAGGTCTCTGATAATCACAGGCCTCCTCTATCACAATAATCTCTTGATGAGATTTTCTGAGAGTGCATTCCATCCAAAAATCTATGGCAGAGTGACCTGGGTCATTTGTGTAAAATGTAGAGTCCTGGGCCCTGCTCTAGAAATACCGAATCCCTGGGCCTCAGAAATTTCCATAGTACCCTCAAGAGGTTCTCATATACAGCAAATTCAAGCATCAGGGATCTAGATACCAAACATCTTGACATATTTGGTTAGGTTAACTGGATACTAAGCAAAGATAGTTTGAGAGGAAAGAAGAAGTTGTCTGACCACATATGATATTAATAAATACCAATGTATTTTTAATGTTACCTTACACATTGGGATTTAAACAGATTCAAAGTGATCTTCCAGTTCAGGGAGGTTGTTTTTACTTGAGGTGTTCCATAGATATGTGATGTTTTTACCACATAGTCTTATAGAGCTGGTTCTTTGGGACCCTACTTCCACACAATATTCATTGATTCATCAAATATTTACTAACATATCAAATACTATGTTAAGCACTTGAGGAAAAGAAACGAACAAAATGGCATGGTTCCTGACCTCATGGATCCAACCCACGATCTACGGAGGGAAGATGTCAACAAGTGTTTTGTCTGAAGATTTTTCTTGTAGACAAATATATTTGTGAAACAATGGATTCAACAGATTTCTTCACTGTAGGATGTTTCAGAGTCTAGTATGTACTATTATGTACTGTGAATATCTGAGAGAGGACTGTGGTTTGTGATGTTTTCTAGATTTATCACAGCATCCTTTGTACAGACAACAACTGCTAGGTCTAGTGCTCTACAGGGTACTCCAGTGAAATCCTGTGACCCCTGGAAGGCCTAGTACCCTTGTGGTACTGGTATGGATATAGAGTATATCATAAAAATGGAATCCCACTGCCCTCCCTCCCCAGGGTAGTATTGTTCTGATAACATAGTGAGCACGGGGATCTAGAATAGGGAATGGGCAGACTTGATACAGATCAGCCCTGAGCTGTCTTCAGAGGCCCTGGAGTGAGAATTTAGAAATGGAGTGGGTCCCTGGATGTGTCTCTGGTCTCTTCAGCTGGGTGATGGTTAAGACAGAAGGGTTGTGTTAGCATCCTTCAGGAATTCTGAGGCTATCTTAGACCATTTGGTGTGAGAAGGGCAGCATGAGAGGGGATCATATACCATCTCTTACATGCAGAAGACTGTGTATTATTTGAGGGATACTCAACCTTTGGCTAGGGGCATAGAATGAGTTTATTTGCTGAAACATACCTCCTTTCTATGTATTGCCTACTTTTATGAGGACCGTTGTTGGATGAAGGAAAATACAGGCATTTTCAGTGAGCTACCTAAGCTCGATTACCTTGTTTTTTTTTTTTTTCTTTCTTTTTCTTTTCCTCAGGCAGTGGCTATATCTAAGTAGAACAAAGTGACCTGGCAAGTGCTCAGATAACTCAAGAGTGGCGTATTCATCTGATGGATGGATTTAAATAGTTTAGTTGTTGACATTTATCAAATTACCCAGAAAACCGCCACATCACCACCTTGATTCATGCACATGGAGAGTTCTTAAGGAAGCCTCTTCAGAATTGTTTGCTTCTCTTAGGGATCATAATATTTAAAGATATGTTGCTTTATTGTTCGTTAAGTACATACTTTATTCACGAGCAGGTCTTGCCACACATGCTTCCTTATGGATTTACAAAGTGAAATCAAGAAATATAGTACTATCCCAGTAATTTAGGTCGTCATCACCTGAGTAAATACTTGGGATAAACTGCTTTTTTCCTCCTTTCCAGAGTTGTGGAATAAATGTTTACTTCTTCATTCATTGCTAGGAGACCTCAAATCTCTAAGTGTTGGTGTCTTCCATTCAAAGCCTAAATTCAGTTTACTCTGTTAATCACTTTAAACAAAGAGGAGTTAAATGCAATTGTTGCCTTCAGGGAGCTTGCATCTCAGGCTCAGAAGTAGTCAGGGAAGGTGAGTGCACCAATTGTTATAATATCAAACCAACATCTGGAAAGTGCTAAATGCAGAGGTTATATGTGGTGTGATAGTGGCTCCAAGGTGTTTCATCTGCCCATGAAGAATTAGAGAAAGCTTATTCCAGGAGATTGCTTTGAGACTGGTGTTTTAAAATGGGCATGTTTTTAAAATTATTACTTCATTTTTTTAAGCTCTGAGTTACATGTATGGGATATGCAGGTTACACAGGTAAGCATGTGCCATAGTGGTTTATTGCACCTATCAACCCATCATGCAGGTATTAGCTCTTTTCCCTAAGGCTCTTTCTGCCCCCCTACCCTCCTCTGACAGGCCCCAGTGTGTGATGTTCACCTCCCTGTGTCCATGTGTTATCATTGTTCAGCTCCCACTTATAAGTGAGAACATGCGGTGTTTGTTTTTCTGTTCCTGCATTAGTTTGCTGAGGATAATGGCTTCCAACTTCATCCATGTCCCTGCAAAGGACATGATCTCATTCCTTTTTATGGTTTCATAGCATTCTATGGTGTATATGTACCACATTTTCTTTATCCAGTCTACCATTGATAGGCATTTGGGTTGGTTCCATGTCTTTGCTATTGTGAATAGTGCTGCAGTGAACATATACGTGCATGTAAAGAGGTGGAATTGGTGGAGCAGAAAAAGGAGAATTGTGCTTAACATTTTGTATACAAAGGCAAGAATGTAATTAATACACTGAAATGGGAAAATTGAAGGCCTATTTGGGACATAATAGAAGTGTATAAAGGATGGAGGAAGAAGGAGAATGACAAGGAAGAAGGTGAGTGCTAACATTATTTAGGGCCCCTTAGGCACGATATACTGTTAGGTATATTATCTATTCCTTTTCATTTCCATAAGAAACAAAGCAGAATATTATTGAAGGGCTGCTTCACTAAAGATTCATGCACCATTTCCATTGGACAGCTTTTCTGCTGGGAAGTGACTGCTAGAGGGATAACATTTCCTAGGCTGTTTTGCATCAAGTTGGGATGAAATAATTGCTCTCAACAACGAAATAAATATATGTCACTTCTGGGCTAAAGTGGTTAAGAAGTGTGTGTGCCAGCAGGGCGTGGTGGTTCACGCCTACAATCCCAGCACTTTGGGAGGCCGAGGCGGGCAGATCACCTGAGGTCGGGAGTTGGAGACTAGACTGACCAACATGGAGAAACCCCGTCTCTACTAAAAGTACAAAGAAAAAAAAAAAAAAAAAAGCCGGATATGGTGGTCCATGCTTGTAATCCCAGCTACTCAGGAGGCTGAGGCAGGAGAATCACTTGAACCCAGGAGGTGGAGTTGCAATGAGCCGAGATCATTGCACTCCAGCCTGGGCAACAAAAGCGAAATTCTGTCTAAAAATAAATAAATAAATAAATAAATAAATAAATAAATAAATGAAAAAAAGAAGTGTGTGCCTTTCCCAACATGGACTATGGAAGGAAAGTGGCTGTAAATGAAAGAATTTAATATCCTAGGGGAGGAAGAACCACTGGATGAAGAAGCCTGGGTACTGCTGTATATATCCCTGGGCTTCATCTGAATAAGAAATCTTCAATGTATTAAGCTACTGAGATGAGATGACTGATATTTTGTAGTAGTTAGAGTTACCTTAATACAGGTATCATTACAGGCCTATAGAATATACGTTCTTAGCAACAACTTAGTCAAAATCACATAACTAATAAGAGGTGGGGCCAGGATGCAAATCCAGGTATGTCTTCAGATTGCTTTTCTTTTTCTGGTCTATTCCCATGGTTTAAACTACTACTGTCTACATGCTAATTCATATTAGTGCTCCCTTGTCAGTCTAGGCCTCTGGAGAACCAGACCAGTGTTGGCAGTTGTCTCTTGGATATCTCT
The DNA here is from genome assembly GCF_001698545.2 of Rhinopithecus bieti. NCBI lineage: Eukaryota > Metazoa > Chordata > Mammalia > Primates > Cercopithecidae > Rhinopithecus > Rhinopithecus bieti. Next base: position 7,716,726 of record NW_016804690.1, read on the forward strand.
ACTTGAAAGTCTATGTTATTTAGCATATAAAAGAAGATCCCATAAAAATGGAACTCCAATATATAATGGATTAAATAAGCAAAGTTTCTTTCTCACAGAATAAGTGGTCCAACAAGAGGAATGATTGATCTGGCCTGTCTGCTTTATATCCATATTGCTTCCTTGCCTTCCTCTAAGGTGTTGTGTCATTTGCATAGTTAACCTAACCCATGGTTATCTGAGCAGAAATTCAGGACAAGCAATTTCCTTTTAAGCAAATGGCACAGAGGTTGCCTTCTTCTGCTCCTATTACATCATCAAGAACTTAGTCATATAACCACATCTAGCTGCAAGGGAGGCTTTATAATATGGTCACTAGTAGGTGGTTATGTTCTTGGCTGAAACATTATTAGATGAAATAGGAGGAAAAACCATTTTGGAAGTTAGTTTTCTTTCTGGCACAAGAATTTGGCTCTCTGATATTAAATCTCAATGGATTTAAAACTATATTCAGCCATCTTCCCAAATTAACTTCTCAGCTTGTATTCCCTGACTTGGTTAATGGCCACACCACCCTCCCAGATGTCCAGAGAACAGGGTGGTATGCTTTGACGTTTTCTTTTTCCTTCCTTTCTATTGCCAGTCATTTTCATCTCCTAAGTGTCTGTTGAAACTGCCCGCTTCACTTAATCCTCTGTTTTTATCTCAGTTTGTGCCTCATCATCTCTCACGTAGTCTTGTAGGATGGCCTCCTAACTGGTCACACTGTCTCCAGTATCAACCTATCAAGGACATCCTTCACACTACCAGGAGGGTGATTTTTCTAAAATGCAAATCTGATCATCATTTTACTCCCTTTTTACAACCCTTCAGTGATTTCCCATGGCAAAAGTCCAAATTGCTTTGCAGAGCATAAAAGTTCCTCTGTGGTTTAGTCCCAGAATCTCTCCAGCCTCATTTCTGACACTTTACTATTCGCCTCCCCAAAATGGATCACACCTACAGCTTCAGTTATACTGAGCGATGTCAGAATGTTGCATTTCTTTTTGTCTCTGCTCATGTGTTCCTTCTGCCTGATAAATGAGTGTATCATTTATATATACTTACATACATTTATATACATACAAGAATATATATATATATATATATATATATATTCTTGAAGACCCAACACAGCTGACACCTCTGCTGTAACATTATCCCTACTCTCCCCCAGGCAAAGTCCATCACTCTTACCTTGTTATGTTTCATTTACTCCACAAATATAACGGATTGGATGAGTGTCTCTAGGCACTGTGCTATACACTGGACACAATGAACAGACATATGGAGCTTATAGTCTAACGGCAGAGACAAACATCAATCAAACATTCCCACAGACAAACATGAAATTGCAACTGTGATAAATTCTATGAATTGAAAAAAATGGTACAATTATGAGTTCATTACAGGAAGCCTAGTAAGGGAGACTTCACCAAGTTGGTATGTTTGAACTAAAGTGTGAAAGATGAATAAACACATGAGAAAAATGAATTGTAGGCAGAGAGGACAGTGGTTCAAAAATCATATGTTAAGAGGGAATTTGGGATGTATGAAAGGGTTGAATAAAAACTGAATTCAGTGGGGGTGTGGATGGCAGAGTGAGGTACAGGATGAAGCAGGAGAGGTAGGAGCTAGACTCTGAAGAACGTCATACGTGATGTTAAGGCAGTTTCTCTTTATTCTAAGAGGAATGAGATGCCATTTTAAATGAGATAGAGAAGACATGATCAGTATTTTTTTTTTTTTTTTTAAGAATTCATTTTGACTACTTTGTGAAGAATGAATTTGAGTGTTAGGTGATTAGATGATGCTTAGACTTATTAGTTCAGGGAAGAGATTCTGATATATTGAAATAATGTTGTGATAGTGGAGATGAAATAAAGCACTTCTAGGATTTGGTATGAAATAAAATATTTCTAGGATGAGGGAGAGGGAGGTGTCAAGAATGGTCCCTGTATTCCTGGATATATGGCAAAGGTGGTCATGAAGGCATGGAACCTGGAAGAAAATTAGTTTGGAGAGAGTTTAAATGTGTGGTGCTTTGGAGAAATCTAAGAGGAGGCATCTCACTGTACATTAATCATATTTCTATTACTTCAGATACTTTGTGATCACTTTTGTATATGTTTCTCTTTATTAGACTGTGAGCTCCTCAAAGGAATGGAGCAACATCCAAGTATTTTGTGAGCTCCTCAAAGGAATGGAGCAACATCTACATATTATTACTTTGCCATTTTTGTACCCCAAGTACTTATTACACTAACTTGTACACAATATATGTCCACCAAATGTTTGTGAATAAATGATCTAACTGGCCCCAAGGCCCACCCAATTTCTGACACATCAGTAATAGGAAGGAAAACAAACTGGAAAGGCAAGTTTGGGCTCAATTGTAGAGTGTTTTAAATCCCTGGCTAAGAAGTTACATTATGACACAAAATGTAATTAAACCTTAAGTTTACATTTAGTTTCCAATCCAACCTTTGTTTCAAATAATGCCTCTGTTATTTTTTAAATCATATAATGTTTACTCAAGGGATATTCTCTCCTAAGTAAATCAAAGCCAACCGAGCTACAAGAAAAACACAGAGATCATGCTATAAAAACAAACTGCCCTTATGCTGCAGGTCAAAATGAAATTAGAATGAATTCACAGGAAAAGGGTTTGTGGATACAAAAGAAATGTAACCAGGACTATTTATTTGTTAGCTCTTTTTCTTTTCATTTGTATGAGAGGTTAGGATTCAGTCTTTAGAGCAGATGTAGAGGGGGATTCAGATTTACATGGTCCATTGTTGGGTTATTTTCACAGCATGTATCTGAAGCGATTAATGTTGAAGAGCTACCACTGTTTCTTGGAGTCAGAGTGACAGAACAGTATTTTGAATCTATTGGATTTAGTCATAACGACACAAACAGTCTCTATCTGAGGTGAAACAAAGCTAATTAAATAAATGCTCTGTGAAGTGTTAGGGATGTGGACCCCTTAAAATTGACTTGTGCAAGACCTTATTTGTGCACAGTACTGAATGGTGCTATTTTAATTGCATTAACCCAAACTGGCATGAGAATTCTTTTTATTCTACTCCTGAAATTGGATACATCATTCTTTACTGTTTTCTTGAAATCTGTCTATCTGTATCTGTATTTGGGTCTGTGTCTATGTCTGTGTCTCTGTCTATCTATCTATCTATCTATCTATCTATCTATCTATCTATCCATCCATCTATCTATCTAATTTCTAGAGATAGGGTCTCACTCTGTCACACAGACTGAAGTGAGGCATGATCATGGCTCACTTGAGTCTCCATTGCTGGGCTCAAGTGATCCTCTAGCCTCAGCCTCTGGAGTAGCTGGGGCTACAGGAATAAGCCACCATGCTTGGCTAATCTTTTATTTTTTTCTAGAGATGGGGTCTCATTATGTTGCCCAGGCTGGTCTTAAACTCCCGGCCTCAAGTGATCCTCCAGCCTTTGCCTCCCACAGTGCTGAGATTACAGGTGTGTGCTACCACATCCAGTCTGAAATCTACATTTTAAAGGCTCCATACCTATCTTAACCCCACATTAACTATGCAGATAACTGAGGCCAAAAAATGTATTTTTCCCCTTTGTATGCATTCTTTTTTGCGTGTGTGATTCATTCTCTTCATTTATAAGATTGTATAATCCCTTTCTAATGTGAGCAGAGGGAACAATGGTTTATTTGAATGAACCCACAGTTTCTTCTTGTCGATCTTGTTGAGAATCAGAATTGAGCATCATGTGACTGATGGCCCAATCATATTTATTTTAATGACTGGCTGTGGCAAGCAGGACTAGATAGAGCTATAGACTCTGAGGCCAGACCTGCACAGTGCAAAGTATAGATGTGACAGTTATTCAGCAACTGCAGGCCACAAAGACAGCCAGGCTGAATGTAGTTCTTGGATCTGCTAGTGTTTGCATTAAGACATTTAGTAGAGTGGTTAGGAGTCCAGAATTCAGAATCAGACTGTTTGGGTTAATTTCTTTCCTTAGCTATTTACTAGTGGTATAGCCCTGGGCAAATTATGTTACTCGTGGTTTCTGAGTTTCCCCACATGGACGACAGGGTGAGTAGTATACTTATTGCATAGGGTTGTTGAGAGAATTTTAAGTGTTATTATCAGTCAAATGCTTAGAACAGGGTCTGGCTCATAGTAAGTACTAAATAATTTCTAGCTATTATTATTAGATTAGGAAGATGCTTCAGATATGGACTTTATGGTGACAAAGATGAATTTGTAAAAGCAAGGTTGGTGCAACTTTTGGTGAAATGTAAAGAATTTTGAACTTTTTGGTGAAGCATTAAATACACATCATCTGCTTGACCTCTTCAAACTGAATTATTTTAGAGACTGCTCTCTATAAATATGCTCTAAAAGTAATGACAGTATCAAAAAATATTCCAGAGGAGTGGAAGATATGATGTCATTTAGTGAAGATTAAGGACCTCAGTTTGGTAAAGAGAAAGCTAGAGAAAATTACCAGGTTGAACTCGGAAATGAGTTTAATAACATATATAATAATGTCAAGTATTTGTTGAGTGCTTTTTATTCCGTAATAACTTTATTTGATTTCATTTAATTTTAAAATTAATTATTATTTATTTATTTATTTATTTTTAGAGACAAGGTTTCACTCTGTCATCCAGGCTGGAGTGCAGTGGTGTGATCATGGCTCACTATAGCTTGGAACTCCTAGGCCCAAGTGATCAATCCATCTCAGCCTCCAGAGTACCTGGGACTACAGGCCTGCACCACTACCCTTAGCTAGACTTTTTTTTTGTTTTATGTAGAGATGGGGTCTTACTGTGTTGGCGAGGCTGGTCACAAATTCCTAGATTCAAGTGATCCTCCTGCCTCAGCCTCCCAAATCACTGGGATTAGAGGCATGAACCACCAAGGCTGGCCAATTTTACTTCATTTTAAAATTTCATTTAATTATTTAATCATTTTACTTAATCCATACAAAACTCCATAAAGTATTGTTATCTTCATCTTACATGTAACTAAGCTGGGGCTTAGGGAAGAGATGTGGCTTTTCAAGGTTCCATAGTTGTTTAGTATGCAATTAAGGATTTGAACCCAATTATGAAAAACCGCAAAGTTAGTCTTTTTAACCTCTATGCTATATTTCTCTATATATGCTGTTATTATTTATATTAATAACTATCATCAATATGGCATTTTGGAGTTTATGAAACACTTTTAAAAGCCCTATAAGGTAAGCATTTTTTACATCCCAGTTTTACAGATAAGGAAATTGAGGTTTAATGAGGCTGACTGATTTGTCCAGGAGTCTTTAGTTACTGCATGCCCATTCTTAAGGTTCTAAATGTTTAAATTTATCCTCAATCCTCTAATAGTAGAGATTCTTGCCAGCTCCATGCCTACCACCAGCCCAATGGGCTTACGTAGGGGAGAGGGGGAGAGAGAGAGAGAGGGAGCAGACTCATCAATGGGGAATGTGTTCAAAGAGGAGGGAAAGCAGCCAAATGTGGGAGAAAAGCAGAGCCCTAACTTTGCCCATATTGTCTTTGCAAGTAGGAAGCGTCTTGGTTGCTGCAGTCTCAGTAACAGGATGACTGACTGTTTTCATTTTCTGTCCATCAGTGACGTCAAAATTATAACAGGAAATATCAAAGTTAGACTTCAGTAAGAATATTCTGACAGTATGGGTTTTGAAATACTGAGGCATTATGGGAAACTGCTTTCCCTATAAGATTGTAAGACACAGTATTTGTTCTATTACCATGTTATATTTCAAGTAGGCATCCTTACAGTCAAAACATTCAGCTTTTTGATCAAACGCTGCCCGTAAGTCTAACAGATGCTACAGGAGCTCTCTTCTTAAAACACATTAGGAAACTCAGGGATTGTTAATAGTTTGGTTTGAATTAGTAGCAAACCATTTTACTCTATTTGGGAACTTGCCAGTGAGATGACAACCAGAGTTAGGACCTGCCAGCAATCACTGTTATTCCTGGTGATGGCTTTATACATTCCTCTTAAGATAATTAAGATATTTATATCCATAAAATGGAAAAGTGCTATCTTAATCTCTTTTATCTATAATGCCTCCATAGAATCCAGACATTTTAACAGGCTGAGTATGAGATCAGGATCTTGGGAAAAAACACACACTAATAAATCTTTTATTGTTTTCTCTCTTTTCTTCATCCTCTTATGATAAAAATTACCCTTGTGAAATATCCTCGAAACTGCTAGTCTATGGATTGGAAGTTAGCCTGCTATAAACTCATTCATGAATTTATTCCTTTACTTATCAACTGTATATTGAGCAGCTATTAAGTATCAGGCACTGTTCTGGGGGCTGAATAGTCATGAAACAGACAAAAGCCCCGGGCTCTTGTGGCTTAGGTTCTAGTGAAGAGATACTTAGTGAGCAATATGAGTAAGTAGATCGACAAGAAGAAACTGTTTCATATATCCTCAGATAATGAAACCTGCTATGAAGAAAAGAAAAAGGAAGGGAAGAGAACATGGGAGGGCGAAATGTGGATCAGGCAGACAAAGAAGGAATGCACGAGACAGTGACTTCTGAGTGTAGACCCGAAGGAAATGAGGAAGCCAACCTTACAGAAGTTTCAGGGAGGAGCATTTCAGACAGAGGGGACAGCAAGTACAGGGTTACTAATGGAGGAGCATGCCTGATACGTTCAAGCAAGCAGGAGAGTGAAGCTGGAGAAGTGTGAATAAGGGGATGAGCATAGGATATGCAGTAGAGAGGTTGTTGGGTGGGTGGGGGAAATGTTTACAGATCATTTAGGGCCCTGTAGGGTGCAGCATGCAAAATTTGACCTCCTATCAAACTAAAACCAGGCTGATTGGGGCAGACAGGAAGGGGCTGTTCTGGATCATGCATGGATAAGACTCTTTTCATGTCAGCTGACATTTATTGCGTAGGAGCCACATGGCATGTACTCTGTTGTGCTCTGAAGATCCAAAGAAGAAAGATAAATATATTTCCCCCATGTTATTCAGTCTGGGAGAGGAGACTTAAAATGCTGCATTCTAAACTTACTTTTCCCCAGGTGGAGAATTTTAATACAGGTATGAATAAATGCCTAGTCATATTTTCCCTAAAAGCTGAGAGAAGGAATTTTTAAAGGGAGGAGTAGCATTGTGAAGGCACAGCGTGACACATGGAAACCTCCTTCCCTCAGCAGCACAGAGTGCCACCCTCTTCCCTATGCAAAGCAGATCCCTCCAGAGAGAAGACACCATTAACTATACAAACCTTGCCCAGGTGCGATGGCTCACACCTGTAATCCTAGCACTTTGGGAGGCCGAGGCGGGTGGATCACGAGGTCAGGAGATCGAGAACATCCTGGCTAACACAGTGAAACCCCATCTCTACTAAAATACAAAATTAGCTAGGTGTGGTGGCGGGTGCCTGTAGTCCCAGCTACTCGGGAGGCTGAGGCAGGAGAATCGCTTGAACCCAGGGGCTGAGATTTCAGTGAGCCAGCACTCCAGCCTGATGACAGAGCAAGGCTCCGTCTCAAAAAAAAAAAAAAAAAAAAAAAAAAAAAAAAAAAAAA
>NW_016804690.1:7724556-7731213 GCF_001698545.2 Rhinopithecus bieti
AAAAAAAAAAAAAAAAAAAAAAAAAAAAAAGAAACCTTTGGACCTCCATGCACAAATGACAGGTGTACCCCATTCAAGACAGTAAAAATGTTCATCAGATAAACTGAATTTAGGTTCAGTTAATTATTTTCAGAATCAACTCTGAGACATTAGTAACACCAATAAATCTACAACTGGAATGAAGAAGCACCTCCTATTGATTCGGTAAGCCTAAATGTTCCCATTCTGTTTCATCCTGAAGTTAGACCACAGCTGCAATTAGACACCTTAATCTGGGAAAACTACTTTTTTTCAGCCTTGTCCAAATTGCTGTGCAGCAAGAATGCAAGGTCTTGCTAGCTGAGAGGTACTGTAAGGAATGTAAGGTGTTGCTGGTACTGCCCTCTGTATGGAGACCACAGGTGTGAGGGGATAACATAACTCAGAAAGTCCATGGGGCTTCCTGACGCCTCTAAGGCCCACAACAAGGTTTATTCATCACTCACCGGAATTTGTTTGTGTGTTGGTTATTTTCTTCCACCTAATACTTATTTAAAGTTTCACATATCAAACTAACAGTAATCTTTAAATCTTAATAGTTTTACTTTTTGTGATACAGTATAAGGAAAGATCCCAAATCTCTTTGATGAGTCTTATCTATAAACAGTATTAGGGATCCTACTCTCTCCCAGTCCAAATTCTTTTCTTTTTTTTCTTTTAGAAACATGGTCTAACTCTGTTACCCAGGCTACAGTGTTTGCAGTGGTGTGTGTTCATAGCTCACTAAAGCCACTAACTCCTGAGCTTAAGCAATCCCCCTGCCTCAGCCTCTGGAGTAGCTGGGACTACAGGCATGCAGCACTACACCCAGATAATTATTTTTAAATTTTTTGTAGAGATGAAGTCTCACTATGTTGACCAAACTGGTGTTGAACTCCTGGCCTCTAGTGATCCTCCTGCCCCAGCCTCCCAAAGTGCTGGGATTACAGCTGTAAGCCACTGTGCCTGGCCCAGATTCTTAAAGGGAGAAGTAACAAAGTGTTTGGAGAGGCTTTTAATCAAGTAAGGTTTTCCTTCTGATAACAAACTATTTCAATTCTTCCCAAATGAAAAATACTCCCTCCCAAGCCCACAAGAGTCTCTTCCTATTGTAGCATTGGTTTAAAGTTCAGGATTTTCTCGTCTAAATCATGTCCACATGGATGGGCTCCCGGGGAGAGAAGCAGTTCCTGGAAAATGATTTCTCTTAATCTGAAGATAAGTTACCTGCCCCACTCCTACTTAATATATGTTGGTGGTAGAGAGATAAGATAACCCCTATGAACACTCCCATTCAGAAATGGGGGAGGTGGGATGGGAGACACGCAGCAGTTACTGATCCATAGCAATTCTGAAATCAAGCCAGTCACATGTTGCCAGTTCCTTGATTAGGGTCCAGTCTTAACTGCCTTGGAACTACTCTCTGAGGCTGTTGTCTCTACTGTCTCTCTACTGTTGTCTCTACATATATTGGTTCCACCTTTAAATCAGCCTTACTTATGAAAAAGAAAAAAGCCCATGTCTGCAACTGAGTTGCTTTCTCAGACTGTTTCCTGCTGGAAGAAAGGCGAGGAAACAGTCTGGCCTCTTTTCATTTTGTATTTTCTCTGTCTCTTTTAGTCTAAGTGGACAGCTCTTCTATCAATACGATTCTCTTAAAAAAATCTATGGGTTTCCCATGACTTATTGGCACTTACTCTATTAATAAAAAGACTCACCTACATATCTTTAAGATACATCCTCATCTGTCTTGAGTCCTATATGAGGCTCCTGTAGATTAACACAGTTCAGATGCTTACACATTCTCTTGATTCACAGAGAGGGTCTACAAAGCTTGCTCTTAGATCCTTAGAAAGCCCTTCATGTGACTGAAAGTTTCTGTAGGGCATCCCTTTAAACCTTCTTGAGGTCTTAAGAAAGACTCTGGATTTGATCTTTATCCTGAAGTAATTAACCATTTCTTACAGTGAAAACCCTTTTAGAGAGAGACTGGAGATGAGAAGCAATTTATTTTGAAACCTAGATCCTTTGTAATTCCTTTAAATTCTGTTAAATTTTTTGAAGTCTTTTCTTTAATCCATCCCTCTCTTCCTGAATTTATTATAGGCAACTACAAAAAGCACTTTCAACATTCTGCCTGGAAATCTTAGTCAGATCCTGAAGATCTTTAGGTACACTGTCTCTTCTATTTTCTACATTACTATAAGCAACAGTTTTGCTAACTGTTGGCCAGTATTTAATTCAGGTGCCCTTTGTCCAGCACCCACATATAGGTTTCTCTCTCTTTCAAGTTCTTATCTCCTTGAAAGCCTTACAGCTTTCATATCTGTCTCCTCAAGTGCTTGCCACTTGGTCCCAAAGCCATTGTTGTAGATTTTTATGACAGAATCCCTTTCTGATAACAAATTCTGCTGTAGTTATACACGGCTATACGAAAAGTCACCCCAAAACTTTGTGGCTTAAACATTTTATTTTGCTAATGGTTTTGTGGATCAGAAATTTGGGAAGTGTTTGGCTGGATAGTTCTTGCCTGGGTTCTCTTCTGTACTTCCAGGCAGGTGCAGGACTATGCTTATCTGAAGACTTGAATGGGTTGTATGTTCAAATGGATCACTCACAGGGCTGGCCATTATCTTGGAGCTCAGGTGGGGCTGTCAACCTGAGTACCTCCATATGACTTCTCCCTGTGGCACTGGCCAAATTTCAAGAGGGAATGTCCTGAGAGAGAATATTTCAAGAGTTCTGGATGCAAGTGGCAAAGTTTCTTAAGAGTGAGCCTTGGAAGTCCCAGATGTCACTCTGCTGAATTCTCATAGCTCATATTCAATGGGTGAGTCTGTAGTCTTCTCAATGAGAGGAAGAGCACACAGTTTGTGACCATCTTTAATTTTTCACAGTGACTATCAGAACCCTTCCAAATACCACTCTCCCAGGGAGATATTGGTGGCATGAATGCCTACTGACAGCCAGCAGCTGAAAATGTGGGAGACGGTTCAGGAACCTCTGTGGTTTCACAGTGGGGTGGGGGAGACATAAGAAATTTTAATCCAGAGAAATCTTGCAAAAAAACTTTTTCCTTGAGAACTTTCTGAAGTTTATGAAGTCTTTTGAACTTTGTGAAGATGACTTTCTTCTTTGGCTCACTCATATTGCTCCCATAGTTTTGAATGCTATGGACTAATCTGTACATACATTTTGAAATCATGTGAATCCCTGTCAGAATGGTCCATTTGTTAACTTCAGCTGGATAGTCCACCCTATTTTATAGTCTCCTGCAGGACTCAGTGACCTTTTAACAGTGGTGCGTCAAAATGCTGACCTTTTGTTTGGGTGAGCTGGGTGCTGAAAGGATTTAGGTGATGAAATAGTGCAGTCACATCCCATGTGTGAGAGGGGTATGGTGAGCTCCTAAGCTTACACCTGCCCTGGGGACTTAATAGCTCTCAAGGTATGTGTTGGAAGAGGTAGTAAGGGGGGCCCTGGGGCAATTTCAGTGAACCTCTGATGGCATCTTGGGCTCCTGGTCCCCAGTGACTGACCCCTATTCTATTTCTTGACTGAGGATCTTGCCTTAGGACATTTTCTTGTAAGGGTGCACCCTTGGAGCAAACAATTAAAAGCATGAAACCTCTTCTGGAACACTCACTGACACTGAGTTGCATTCATGATAAAACTTTGGTAGAAGCAGGGCTGACCGGTAGGAAATTAAAGCCAAGAGTCAATTGGGTAAAATTCAAGGTCAGATACTTGCAAAGGCTTGGAAACTGAAAAGACACAGCAAAAATTAGAGTCAGTGATTCCCTATGGTAACAATATAATAAGCCAGGTTGGGAGGATGATATCAAGCAGTATAGTTTCGATATTTGTCCCTGCCCAAATCTATGTTGAAATGTAATCCCCAATGCTGGAGGTGGGAGGTGTTTGGATCATGGGGGCAGATCCCTCATGCCTTGGTGCTATCCTATGATAGTGAGTGAGTTCTTGTGAGATCTGGTTGTTTCAAAGTGTTCTCTCTTTCCTGCTCCTGTTTTCATCATGTGATGTGCCTGCTCCCCCTTTGCCTTTCGCCATGATTGTAAGCTTCTTAAGGCTTCCCTAGAAGCCAAGCAGTTGCCAACATGCTTCCTGTAAAGCCTTCAGAACTGTGAGCCAAGTAAACATATTTTCTTTGTAAATTATCCAGTCTCAGGTGTTTCTTTATAGGAATGCAAGAATAGCCTTACACATCAAGAAAGAGGCAAACAGGCAATGGTTTGCTACGATTGTGAGCAAGCTGAAGATCTCTGTTTCAGGAGGATAAAGTGATGAGAAGTAGCCCAATTTTGGAAGCCCCAAAAGCAATTTTAGGTGATTTAAAGGGATTGCTATAGCACGGGAATGGTATAGTGGTTTCATCTCACTCTGGTTAACTGGTCGTTGCTTTTCAGAGTGCTGTACTGAGAACAATTCTGAGGCCATGTTTGGCGTGTGAATGAAAGGATGTTGTGATTGATCGGTAATGTTTTCCACAGGTGCCAAGGCTGGGTGGGGCTGGCAGCCTGGGCACTGTGTGTTTGGTGACTGTATTCCAGATGATGAAAAGAAGGCTGACACATGGACTTCAGGAAAGCATTCTCCTTAGTAACAAAGCAGGCCAGACGGGCTTAGAATTATAAGCTGAATAAACAGGGATGATTTACCCCTTAAGGAGGCTAGAGCTCACCTATTGCAACCTAAAGACCCTTTAAAGATATGGCGTATTCTGGAAGCCAGAAATTAAAACCTCTTAGAATTCACTAACACCAGAGCTAATCATGAACTGTGGCCATTTTGCCCCTAGCCTGTTAGGGTTTTTGCTTTCTTTTCCATTCATGTTTTGTAACTTTGCCACATTCGCCTATTTCATTCCCCAGATTTTGTTCTTGACTATTGGATGCCTTGAGATTTCCTTCCATCTGGAGTACTTGGCTCCCTTAGTGATGAGAGCAGGTGTGGTAGGTGAAGGCTACCCCTTCACCTCCCACTAATCCCCAGGGCAGGAGTGCATTTTATGGTAGGGGGAAATGTATGGTTTAGGAAAGTACGTAGGTGAGAATAGTCCCCTCCACTACCTTTGAAAGTGGAGAATGTTTGCTATCTCCTGGGCTCCTTTAATGATATCTGCACAGCTACTGGGTGATTCATTTAGCTCAGCCCAGAACATAAGCAGGCAAACACATGGGAATGCATTTGGTCCTTAGAAAAGGGACTTTGCCTTTTACTGCTTGCTCGGGCTTAAGATGATTTCTGGATCTGGGTCTGTGGGTGATGTGAAAAAGTATATGGAAAAGAGTTTGTAGTAGTCCATCTCTTTTGTGTTTTTGCTCAATTTCCGTGTAAAGTGGGCTTGCACAGAGTTTAAACGGAAGGAAGCTTCTATTCCCATTCCATTCCATGAAGTTCTCTTAGAATATTTTCTTCACTGGCTTATACAGATTTATGCCTGGGCACCTTGGTGGGAAACCAGCTGATACTTTGCCCTCATACATTTGGTGTTGTCCAAAATCCCTCAGATGGGTAAAGCCCTTAGCTTTTAGGCCGTCCCATTACATTTTTGTGCATGGGCTATCAAATACCATAGTTTCAACACATGTGCCCATGCAATCTGTTGTAAAGATGTTATTGTAATGATTTTTTAAAGATCCATTTAATGTAATAGTTTTGTTTTATTTCTCTCTGGTGCAGCTATTTTATGTGAGGTTGGGTTAGATGCTGAACTCTGCAAAGATGAGCAGGACATATGCTGTGTTAGGCCGTTCCTGCATTGCTGTAAAGAAATACCCAATACTGGGTAATTTATAAAGAAAGGTGGTTTACTTGGCTCATGGTTCTGCAGACTTTGCAGGAAGCCTGGCGCTGAATATCTGCTTGGCTTCTGGGGAGGTCTCAGGAAACTTACAATCATGGCAGAAGGAGAAGAGGGAATAGGTACATCACATGGTGAAAGCAGAAGCAAGAGAGAGAGAAAGAGGAAGGAAAGGAAGGCGCCACACACTTTTAAATGACAAGGTCTTGTGAGAACTATCACAAAGACAGCACCAAGAGGATAGTGCTAAACCATTCATGAGAATTCTGCCCCCATGATCCAATCACCTCACACCGAGCTTCACCTCCGGCACTGGAGATTACATTTCAACATGATATTTGGGTGGGGACAAGCATCCAAACTATATCACATTCCTATCCTCGAAGATTGTATGGACTAATGGGGGCAAGGGAAGAATAACTAGAAAATGATACCCACAAGGATACAGCAAGCAGAGTTGCGGCAAATACCATCAGAGAGCTGCAAATAAGGATGGGAGCCCAAGTTGTAGAGAAAAATTTATAGGAGGAGATGGGGAATGACTAAAGGAGGTAGCATTTAGGAAGAGATTTGAAGGATGACTAACATTTTGACAAGTGGAAATAGTGATGGAGTTTGAGACAGAATCAAATGTTTCAGCAAGTGGCAACTGTATCTGGTCTCTTTTGGCAAGCTAAGAGTTTGTGTCATCGAGAATTAGGAGAAAAGCAGGAAAATGTTTGGAAAACTGAGTAGAGACTTGAATACCAGTTTAGAGTATTTGTTTTAATTTGGTAGGTTATGGGGAGGCACTGTTTTTTTTTTTTTTTTTTTTT